>NC_063057.1:38744591-39015959 GCF_018812025.1 Megalobrama amblycephala | reverse complement strand
CGAGTTTTAATTATTTGACTACAAATCTCACCTCATCATTCCTCCCAGTGATTATTTCCAGGATAAACTGAGATGCCCCCAAGCTGGCTTCTTAAAACTGACTAAATATTTAAAAAGAGCCAAAAGAGCCGTTCTTTTGAACGGCTCTTTGAAAGGAACGGATCGCGAAGATCCGGATCCCCTCAAAGAGCCATAAATCCCATCACTACTTTCTTCAGCAGAATCCGTCAGATGCAGGAGCGCGTCGCAGACCTATGACGTCACAATCCTGGATACCAAAATAAAAGTCCCGGTCACACGCTGCTGCGTTTTTGTTTTTAAAAAAAGGTTCAGAGTTGAATGTATTGGTGAAATAACTCAATAATACATTTCAGTTAAAAAACAATAAAACAGTAATTCAGTCAGTTTATTGGCATGACGAAAACATTTTGTATCACCAAAGCATTAAAACAACATAGAAAATTTGTTTTAGAACGTCTGATTTAATAAAGCCTGAAAATAATAATAATAATAGTAATAAAACTCAATAAAAAGACAATATTATACACGTGGCTATATAGCAAATAAAAATAATAATATAAATAAGAGATCTAGGGCCCGTTTCAGAAAGGATGTTAAGTGAAAACTCTGAGTATGTTAACCCTGAAATGAGGGAAACTCTGGGTTTTCCGTTTCAGAATGGGAGGTATGTCAAACCCGAGAAAGCAGGGTAAGTCAAGCCCGTTTCTGAAAGAGGTAACTTATACTCAGAGTCAGTTACCCTGGTAACTTACTCTGTGAACCTAACCTGGTCGGGAGCAGGTTTTCTTCGGTAAACCCAGAGTTTATTTCGGTCTCCTCCCCCTTCTTAAAGTGGAAGTGGTATTTAAATACCTCATTCATTCTTTCGATACATTCATTCATTGCGCATACAGAGACCTGCATGCAGAGACAGTCAAAGTGAAAATGGCATGTCCTTTTATGGAGGATCCTGTTGATGAGGAGGCTGCATTAATTCGCAGAGAGTTGCATTTACATCGGGAGAGGATTTTGAGACCCCGAGTGGATTTTTTGTCATATCCACATGCATTTTTATTTGAGCGGTACCGTTTTTCTTTACAGTCAATTAGATATATTCATAATCTCATCCATCCCTACATCACAAACGTCAGCCATCGTGGCTGTGCTCTTACGTCTGAGCAGATGCTTTGTGTTGCTTTGCGTTTCTTTGCAAACGGCAGTTTTCTTTATAACATCGGGGATGCAGAACACATTAGTAAGGCCACTGTGTGCAGAACAGTAAGAAAAGTGTGCCTTGCTCTCAAGTGCTTTCTGCGAATTTTTGTGGTGTTTCCTGGACACAAACCCCTGAGAGCCATCAAAGAGGAGTTTCACAGGATTGCAGGTTAGTGGTGTAGAAATCAGTTTAAATGAGGCTAATCTGAAAAATGATAATCAGTTAATAAAATGTTGTTGTGACCTCTGCAAATTAATAATCAGAATTCCCTTTAGGATTTCCAAATGTGGTTGGATGCATTGATGGCACACATGTTCCCATCATTGCACCTTCCGAAAATGAAGCTATGTCAACAGGAAGTCCATCCACAGTATTAACGTGCAGGTACACAGACTAGCCCATTCCAATGGTCAAATACTACATTACAATAACTTATATGTGTAATTCTTTTCACTGTCAAGATTATATGTGATGCTGCACATATCATCACAAATGTGGAGGCCAAGTGGCCCGGCTCTGTTCATGACTCACGAATATATCGTGAGTCCACCCTGAGCAACAGGATGGAATGTGGTAAGTAAATGTATGCTCTGTACACTTATTTCGATGCATGCACTACACACTTACAGTGGCACTTCTATGCAGCACTAAACCAATGTTAAATTTCTTACAGGAGAGATTGATGGCTTTCTGCTAGGAGATAGGGGTTACCCATGCCAACCAAAACTAATGACCCCTTACCCAGAACCTGAACCAGGCCCCCAGCACCGCTTCAATGTGGCACACTGCAGGACAAGAGCCCGGGTAGAGATGACCATAGGCCTGTTGAAAGCACGTTTTCAGTGCCTACGTCACCTCAGGGTAACCCCTGAGAGGGCCTGCGACATTATTGTGGCATGTGTTGTTCTCCATAATATTGCCATAATTAGAGGGGAGCAACACCCTGCCCTACAAATACAAGACCCTGAGGAAGACCTCATCAATCCTGCAGATTTCCAGGATGGAAGGGTAGTTTGAGATATTATATGCCGCAATTTCTTTGCAGATTAATCAGCCACCACCACCACAACCACCCACAAAAGAAACAAGATCAAATATAGCTGCGAGCAGCGATGGCGGGCCCAAGCCCGGTGGCACCGCCACCCCGGTGGCTTCAGGGCAACTGTGCACAGCGGGCAATAGGCACTTAAAACGGTTAAACATCAAAGGACTATGTCAAATTCACTCCACATTTACTGCACTACAAGGTGCCGCTATAGAGCCCCTCCTCCCTGCCCATTTTCAAAGGATTACATGTGCCAAGTTTTAACATTATTCTGATGAATTTTGAAGCAAATCAGGTAAAAATAAGAGGGTGATCTCAATGTATGCTGAAAGTGACACATTTTCTGCTTCCAGTTGGTGGCGCTATGACTTTGAATCACAATAGTCACATCCATGTGATCAGCCTTGTACAACGAAGACTAAGCCGAAGTTTCATCAAAATCAATTAATGTATGCAGAAGTTATAACACTTTGTTTCCCTTTTCTTGCCATAAATTCGTTGCCTCGCCACGGCCAAACCGTTTGAGATATCCAAAATCCGTTTGCAATTAAACAACTTCAATGTGTTAGCAACAAGTTAAAAAAAGCTTGGTGTAAATTGGATAAACCCTGTAGGAGCAGTAGTATAAAATTCATAGCCTGTTTTTTCAAAAAATTAACATTCAAACCAAAATAGCTGACTTCCTGTTGGTCGGAGCTAATGAATGTAAATTAGAAAATTGTCCGGCTTGATGAGAACAATATGTGTACCGAGTTTGGTGACTGTAGGAAAAACTAACCCCCCCACTTTTGTCAAAAGGTGGCGCTACTGAGCCCCTCCACCAGACCCATTTCTATGGCTTTGTCCATGTCTACTGGTTGACAATATTGATGTGTGTGTCGAGTTTCATGCAATTTGAAGCATGTTAAGAGCCTCAAAAACACTCAAGAATATTATTACAGTTTGACCTGTTGCCATGGCAACAATATTTCAAATATCAAAAATCCTGTCATATGTCTACATCTGCTGTGTATTGACATTACACTGATGAAGTTTGAAGCAAATCAGGTAAAAATAAGAGGGTGATCTCAAAGCAATTCAAAAAGTGATACACTTCCTGCTGCCAGTTGGTGGCGCTATAACTTTGACTCACAATAGTCACATCCATGTGATCGGACTACTACAAGCAACACACTCGTGAAGTTTCATAAAGATCAATATATGTATGCAGACGTTATAACACATTTCCTGTTTCCTTTTTCTCGCCATAAATTCGTTGCCTCGCCACGGCCAAACCGTTCGAGATATCAAAAATCCCCTGGCAATTTTTAATCATCAATGTCTTGACTTCATGCTGACCGAGTTTGGTGGCGATCGGATTAATCGTCTAGGAGGAGTATATCAAATTCCAGAGCATGCGTTTTTCAAACAACCCTTAATAGCTGACTTCCTGTTTGCGTGGCGTTTAACTTAGAGCACGAAAGTTGTTCGGCCCGATGAGGTCTATATGTGTACCGAGTTTCATACTAATACGTGCAAGTTTGTTCAATATATGGACCAAATTTTCTGACTTTTTTCAAGGGGGCGCTGTCGAGCCCCCCTGCCACGCCCGGGTACCAGCCTCTCCGGCGTCCTAATGGCCGCGGATTCCAATGTGTGTGCCAATTTTCAAGAGTTTTTGAGCATGTTAAGGCCCCCAAAAAGCCCCGGAAGACGGAAAAAAAAAAAAAAAAAAAAAAAAAAATAATAATAATCCTTAGAAGAACAAGAGGGCCCTGCGCGCTTAATTCGCTTGGGCCCTAATAAATACAAAATCACAACCATTTATTTGTTCTTCATTTCCTACAAATACAAACGCAACTGTTAGATTTTAATATTCTTCCAATAATTCATAGAATTCCCCTGTGGCCATACACTCACCTCCAGCTTTAGTTTCAGGATCTCAATTTCCAGATCTGCCTTTTGGATCTGACAATCCAAGTATATCATTTCTTTGTCATTTTTTTTCTATTTATTTTAATCAGATGAAGTCTGTATAACTCTTGTGATGGAATTTTTGAACTAACTAATAATGAACTATAATGAACTAACATTTCTTTTCTTCTACAGGTCTAATGATAATAATCTAACTTAGAAATAGAGAAACAGTCACTAGGACTGAGTGTTGTGATTCAGAAACATTCTGCTGTGCTGGCTAGACAGCATCCTTCTGGGGATTAAAAAATAGTCTTTGAGAGGTTGTTTTGACCTATTGAGTAATCTGAACTATTAACCCAGTGATATTTTTTGATGATCCTGTGATTCAGTTGTTCTAATCTAAATTTACTCCGGCAGTAAGCGGGACAGAGGAACTGAGATGTTTTTCTTAAATCTAAACCAATCATATTGAGACTGATGATAATGAGTAATAGATCATGCCATACTGACTGCGAAGTGTACCTGAAATCCTATAAAACCTGTTGTATTCCTTTGTTCGGAGAGAGATTCCTCTGGAATGATGAGAACTCTCCCGGCCGTGATTAAAGCATATTCTGAGGCATAGTCTGGAGTCTGTCTGGTTTTTAGGCTGCAGCAAACAACTAAGCACTAGAGAACTCTTTCCATACTATAGTGATAGTGTTTAGTGGTGAGGAGCACTAAAGAGCTTATTATCAGGTGATAGTGCCGGTGGGGAGCACTAAAGAGCTTAGTATCAGGTGATAGGCCCCCAAAACAGGCCGAGACGTCGGCCGACTCGAACAGGTACTGAAGTACGCTCAGTAGAGTATAAATTTATTGGTTTTTTGGTGTCAGGGACACCCAGGTTTATTGGTTTATGGTGTCGGGGACACCCAGGTTTAACTAAGTCAGGTGCGTAGGGAAAAATCTACCACACTCTTTAACTGGTAACTGAAAATACAGTAGCTTAAAGTTACATGATATAGTTGTACATGACTTGTACAAAATTAAACTCTGGCATTTACTGAACATCACTGAACTGTGTTCATCTGTGCAGCAGAATTTGATAGACCCTCCTTCTGCTGTTCTTCCACATTCTAGGGATAAAGAACAATGTCAGTTTATATACTTATAACATACATAAACTTTTCTATAGACACAAAAATTGGGAAAATGTGAATGTGTAGACACTATATTAATATTACCTCTGTAGGCCTCTCTGTGGCAGAGGTGGTTTCATCATCCTCATCATCCTGTGAAGAGCATTTAGCTGAGTACACCTTATAATATGATTTGTCATAATTTACGTTTTATTTAGTAGGCTACTTACAACTGCCTGGGGTTCTGTTGTGAGTGTGACAGGAGGCTCAAAAAGGCATATATTACCATTAGAATCTGTTGGGACAAACAAAAAACCCAACCCAAATTGAAATAAATGGAAATATCAGAAAAGCATCTTACATTTTATGAAGTCACTTCTGGGGAGTGACTGGCTCTGATGAGCTCCCTCCAGGAATTCCCTCAGCCACAGGCCTGCCGGTGTTCAGGCTCAGGGCCATCTCTTCTGCACTTGTGAGTGGTGGTGGTGCAGGTCCTCCCCCTGTTTTAGGGGCATCTGCCTTCTTTCTGTTGGCTGAGAAGAAGTGAAATGAGAATTAATATTTAATTGTTTGAAAACAGCATTAGACCCATGTCAAAAATGCTTCTGCACTGCTAGACACTGGATGATATTTAGTTATGTAATATGTCATATGTTTGTTAAGTCAGGTAGCCTACACTCATGATATGCTCAAGTCTTACCCGATTGAGATATGTTTTTATATTTAATTTTTAGCTGCTGCCAGGTCCTTTTTATGCCTGCAGGATTGCACCTACATGAAAATGAAAATTAGGTTCAATATTGTACTGTTCTTCCACTTTCACTTCTGATATTATAACAGCAGTGTTGGGTAAGTTAATCTAAAAAAGTTATTAGATTAATATAATAATTACTCTGCCTACAAAGTATTTAATTATTTATTACTAATTTCTTTATAATAAGAAATATATATCAACCTCAACCACAACACAAGGATATACAGTAAACCGCACTTTTAATTCTTAAAAAAAAAAATCAGTATTTAATGCAATTGCATCAGAAGTAACTTTAATTAAATTACAGAAAAATTAAGAGTAGCTAATCCCTTATTTGTTCAAGTAAAAAAGTAAATTAGTACTTAGTAATTAATTAAACCCATCACTGTATAACAGTAATTAAAATTTAAACATGCATTGACTCGAGCAGCTATTTTTTCTCACGCCAACTCTCTCTCTTTTGCGGCTGCAGTCGTGTTGCTTTTTTTTCGGAAAATGTGCTCATGCTCACTGTAAGCTTGCATGAGCACATCAAGTTCAGCCGGTGAAAAATATGCAGAGCGTTTTTTTTCGGGTGCTGTTGCCATGGTGAATCATAATATCTGCGCTCCGTTGATAATGGCTTTTTATAGTCATGGTGCACGCGCTTAACTCAGAGTCAACCTACTTAGAGTCGATTGAACTAACTCATTTCAGCTGTTCTGTAACCAAAAACTCAGAGTTTCCCATCTCAGAGTAAGTCAACTCAGAGTTCAAGTTTTAACTCAGAGTTGGTTGAACCTCCTTTCTGAAATGGGCCCCTGAAGCATTTCTGGAACATCATTACTCTAGTTGTGGGTGAAAATTAGCTTTTAGCTAAATCATTGTTTGGAATGGAAACATTTATGTTAAAAATTGTACATGGTCCCTATAAAGCAAGTAAGTAAAATAGTTTTTTGGGGTTGACTCTAAGGACCCAGGACTGGCAGTAATTCTCCAGCATATTCAGGCTGTCCTGAAGCCCCTCTTTAGTGGGTAACAGGAGAATCATGTCATCTGCGTAGAGAAGACACTTTATTACTGTGTTATGTAAAGTGAGACTTTGAATAGGAACATGTTCTAATATATTGACCAAATGACCCTTCACCGGGAGTTTGATTGACAAGTGATCTAACCAATCATAACGCCGGATCCACCATTTTGTCCAACAAAGCAGTCATGAGTTAGAAGATTAACCTTGAAAATTGGAGTGTATTTACGTCTTTCCGCGTTTGAAACAACATTCCTTCTGATGTTCATTCATGTTTATTTGATGTTATAAATGAACTAGTAGGAAGAGATGATCGGTTTACGAGCCGTTTGAGCTGAGGCACTACAGCAATCTATGACACATTAAAGAGCCACAAAACCATTTTTATTGTTCGAATTTCTGAAAAAAAAAAAAAAACCAATTTAAAAGATGTCTTGTCTGTCGACGTGTTGTCAGTGTCCTCTTTGCTCGTCAATGTATTTTTCACTCTCTGTGGCGTGACAGAGCCATGGCTTGTCGGACAAAGCAACAGTAACTAAGGGGAAAGGTCTTTGCGAAGAGTCAATTGGTTGATGTAAATGTTGAAGAGGGCGGGGCTTAAACTGCAGCCCTGTCTTACTCCACGCCCCTGGGGGGAAATTCAGTTCTTCGAATTACAATTTTAAAAGCTGCCTTCGGTGTGCATTCACAGTTTGATCAGAGTTTTGTCTGGCAGGGTAAGAAGGGAACACATTGTACTGTGTACACATTTCCCTGGGCCTGGAAATGCTGATTTCTCATTCTATGTTTTGAAAAGTTCCCTTTTGGACATACGGAGACTAAAGAGAGGGTATATATATGGCACAAAGGAAAACATGAGATGGTGATATGATTGCATTTTGAATGTTCAGCCACAGGTGCTAATACTTCTCTTTTGACTAATTCTATGCACAGTCCAGACTTAATCCAGATTATCATCCTGTGTGACCGATGATAATATTATCTCTTTTTTATCCTGAGGGACAGCATCTCCTCTACACTAGGTTTCCTGTAAGCCAAGCCAGTCTTGGTCCAAAATTATATGCTTCTGCAGAGGTTAGGTATAGATATCCTTCCCATAGATTGATCTCGAATATGAGATGATGAAAGAGAACCATATCCTCAGTTTTCCCAGTCTGCTGCTCTGTTATCATGGTGCTGAAGAGAAAACATAGTTCTAGCGCTCAGCTGCACGACTCTTATCGGAGCACGTCCTCAACATCCAGCACTGATGCGGCTAAAAACCATCAACACGTTAGTGTTGTTGAGCAAAATTAGACTCCAATTAGAAAGAGGAAGAGGATGGATAGTTATGAGAAGCTGCTCTCTCTTCATTTCTGTGACTGGAGTGGCAGCTCAGACCAAGAGACCATATGTTACAAATCCACACCATCACATATTATATCATGACTGAAAGTTTGATCAAAGTAATGAACAGATTTTCTATATATTATATATATATAATAAAAAAGTAAAAAAAGAATTGAATAATTATCGTAATATGAGTATGCAATGTTTAATTATTATTATGCAACTGAACTATGCTTTTGTTCAAAATTCCCTGGTTTAGATCATAAATTCTCTACAGTACAGTGCCCGTGCTCTAGAGGATCATGGTCTTCAGGAACCTCTTTCCAGTGGTCTTGAAGTCCTTCCTCCTGCAGATCATCAGGTTCAAACCCCTCCAGCTCCAGTCCACCTCAGTCCAGTCATTCTAGTACCAGATCACAACCACAGAGTCGACGTGTCGCTGAGGGTGAGTTTACAGCCATAACCTTAAACATTACACACACTGCTGTCCATGCTTGACATTTCATGGTAACTAAAATTATTCATCTTTTAATAGACAACATCCTGAGCTGGTAAGAAATCGGCAGAATGCTTGGAGAGGGAAGATGCGACTCCGAAATGGAGAAACCCAAAACCCGATCACATGTGAATGCATATCAATAGTACACAAGTAATCTCGTAGAATATATACGCCAAAAAGCAGTTTTTCATGTGCATAGGATATGCAGTTTATGGCATGTATGTAATATGCTTGGTAGTCTTGGGTACGCATTGTCACTAGACTGTTCTTTAAAAAACAACAGCAGTACAACAGCTATGCACAACTATCTACGATTGAAACATCCAACAACAAAAGCAAATGTTAGTGAGATGCACATCATGAAGCAAACGAGACATTGGTGAATTCTCTACGACTCTATGAAAGCGGACATTGCGTCTGAAATGAAAGGCAAGAAGGTCTCCCTCATTACTGATCGCTCAGTGCACTTGTATTTCTAAATGCAAACCAGCGATCCATGAGCTTGACCAAAGACTGCGTGTGGCGAGAGGACGATAGCGGCGATGACTTGTGTTAGTCTATAAACTTTCAGGCCGGTTAAAGTAAGATTCTATTCGTTCTTGTTATTACTGTTGAAAACTTGGTAAATATTATTAAATTACTGTATGCATCTTTCATGTGCATATGATACGCACTTTATGGCGTGTATACGCTTGGTAGTCTTGGGTACGCATTGTCACTAGACTGGTTCTTTAAAATACAACAGCTATGCACAACTACCTACGATTGAAACATCCAACAGCAAAAGCAAATGTTAGTGAGATACACACCACGAAGCAAACAAGCATTGGTGAATTCTCTACAACTCTCTAAAAGCGGACACTGCGTCTGAAATGAAAGGCAAAAAGGTCTCCCTCATTACTGATTGCTCGGTGCACTTGTATTTCTAAATGCAAACCGGTGATCCATGAGCTCGACCAAAGACTGGTGGGGAGAGGACGTGGGGAGAGGTCTATAAACTTTCACGATAGCGGCGTAAATATTATTAAATGACTTGTGTTAGTCTATAAACTTTCAGGCCGGTTAAAGTAAGATTCTGTTCGTTCTTGTTATTACTGTTGAAAACTTGGTAAATATTATTAAATGACTGTATGCATGCAGCCATGCACTTAAAGTTTGCATATACAACGTGAATGTTAGGATTAACATGTTGCGTGCTGCTGTTTATTTGGCTTTACTCTGTAATGCGGCCACACCCACGGAGCCACATGAAAATTAAAATATGTAATGTCAAAAGTGTTTTGAATAATTATCTCTTGCCTCTGTTAGTTCCTTGATGTTTTGCCTCTTCTTTTAGAGTTTGGACAAAAGGGGCAGAGCGCCCTCCGGCTGCTTATGTAATTGTTGAATTCTGTATAGAAAATTGTTATGAATTAATATGCTTTTAACATTAAGAACAATATAAGATTTTAAGAGTATTTTGTGTCTTTTTAATGATGTATAGTTTTTTCATTTGCTCTATAATATAACAGTATTATGAACCACGAGAAATACATTATATTTTAGTATATTAAAATCATTATTTGGTTAGAGATTAACTCATTATAATGGAGTTCAATCTTTTATTGTTTTGCCTATACAACATTTTCTTCATAAGCAATAATAGATCGATCACAAAAATCATGTTTTTTTTTTTTTTTGTCCTAGCAGAAATCAGTAGTCGCCTCATTAATATGCAACATTATTATTCCCTAAAACACACATGAGGATTAACAGTGACCAAAACGAAAATTTAAATCTTCTTTCTTCAGTCTTTCTTCAGATTTAATATACTTTTTTTGGCCTGGTGATCCCACACCCCTTCTGTTAAAGGACACTTTTGTCATTTATATGTTGAACACCTGAAAAAAGCACAAAAAGTCAAAACTTTCCAAAGATCATTAAGCTGCTGGACTGGCAGGACCAACCTGACCAATATATCATCATGGTCTTGGAGCGTCCCTCACCCTGCCAAGATCTGTGGGATTTTTTGGAGTACCGAAGCTATCCTCAATGAGGACACGACAGTTTATCATGACGCAGGCAACAATGGCTGCTCACAGCCAAGGTGTTTTCCACAGAGATATAAAGCTGGAGAACCTGCTGATCAACACAGAAACACTTGAGGTCAATCTGATCGACTTCGGGTGTGGGGATCTCCTGCAGGAATCTGGATGTGAAAGATTCTGTGGCATGTGTGGCATTCTGCTATTAAAGGCTTTACACAATTAAGCCAAATATGGCAACAGCTCGACTACGCCACCCCGGAAATGGGCCGGGGACCCACAGGTACACAAAGTACCACACACAGATAAGCAGTGGCTGGACAGATATCAGACAACAATGTACATTTCACACAATTTTATTTAATAAACATCAAGAAAATACAAGACCAGTCTCTTTAATGTATAAAAGTTTAAAAAGGGAGCACAATCACTCATAAAACTTCTTGCACATCCATACAAACATGAGTTTACCACTTCAGAACTGGGGAATTCGTCTCGCCTATCGGATAAACACAGCAACCACTCGTGCTCTCACAACACAGCACCAACAACACCCGTTGTGAACACTGCAGGCCAACAGCCGAACCACCACCACACACAAAGGGCACCGGCTAATACTGGTACCCCAATTCTGAAGGGAAAAAGAAAACAGGATGAGACACAAGCACGCACACACATCCATAAACACTTTTCACATTATGATTTGGCCACAAGCACTTTATCACATGCTTTCAGAGGGATAAATGTCACAAATCAATATCGTGATCGTCCTAGCTAAGGTTCACTGGTCGTTAGGAGCATGAAATCATCCCATAAAGTTAAATATGCATCAAATACACAAACATGTAAAGCACGAAACACTTGTTTCCAAACAAAATAAAAACAAACAAAGCAAAATAACAGCATATACAAAAAGACACAATGTAGTGACAAACACGAAGCGTTTCGCCCGCAATTACCCCCTTTTAAATCCACAGATCACTGAAGTTCAAGTCTTTCGAATCTGGATGCGTCACCGATGGCCGGCAATGCACTATTGGTCCGGTCGTCAAGGTGATAACGTGAATTAGTGTTACCTGCAAAGCCGCAGCGATGGCATCGTCTAGTATACAGCAGAAGAACGGTCGAAGAAATCAACACTAAGAGAGAAAGAAACCATCCATCCGTCCAAAGAAACGTTCCAGTTCAGGCATTCATTTGCAGCAAAGAGATGATATAAATCGCGTTGCTCAATAAGAAGGATCACGACGCGTAACGGCGCCCACAAAGCCTGCTGCAACACCTCCTGGTCCCCGTGTCACTAGTATAATATAAAACGTTGCATTAAAAATAGAAATTACTGTCACATTAACCCAAACATGAAATATAACATACCAATCTGACGGTTGTTGAACTTTATTGCTATAAAACTGACGAGAAACACGGAGAAACGTCGACGCTGTCCTCTCCAGCAGCTTGAATGTTTTCCCGGTTGCCATGGCAACTCTAACGCCACCAGCACTAACGTAAACATAACAATAAAAAATGGTTTTGTGTCTTTCCAAAGTTAACTTTATACATTTTTATAAAAGCCATTTATTCGTTGTCACCTCGGAAAAATAAATTCTTCTCTCAGAAAAATTAACTTTACTCCCTTATCAACATACTGTGGGCGCGCGCGCACTCCATTTGTGGAGGCGCGCGCTGTATGTGACGTCACTATATAAAAAGCAGTCATCCATATTCTGATGTGGTGAAAAGAAACTATGTTTTTCTTAAGGGACATTTCAGTCTTGTGTGTGACGTTTAATTACACATTTTAAATGGCAAATTCTGTAAATAATAACATATAAAGAACGTGTAAATGATGGTAATGAAATTACGAGCACATGACGTTGCTGTTACGTTGCCAGTAAGTCATGGAATGACCATTACATTACGAATAAGAGTACGTATCTGGAACGTCCTTGGTTTTCTTATAACGTTAGGAGATCGTACTGACGACGTTGTGATATGGTAATTTGATGGTAATAATATTACGGGTATACAACGTTGTAGTTACGTTACTGGTAAGTCATGGAATGACCAATTATATTACGAATAGAGTACGTATCTGGAACGTCCTTGGTAATCTTATAACGTTAGGAGATGGTACTGACGACGTTGTGAGATGGTAATCTGAAGGTAATTAAATTACTGGCATGCGACGTCGTAGTTACGTTGTCAGTTAGTAAGTCATGAAATTACCAAAAAGTACGAATACATTACGTAACTGTTACGTCGTGTGTTAGCTGGGCTGATGATAAAACTTATCTTCATTAATATTTTAGATAGTATCTAGATAGATAGCTCCTTTGCTTGCTAACATGGTCACGTCCAGCTAGGCGGGCGTGGTTTCAGCAACCAGTCATATCAGCTCAAACCACTTCCCCGCCTCTTTGCCCATTTTCAGTTATCCGGGAGTGACGTGCGGTGACGCGCAGCTAAGATGGCCGCGGCCTCATTTACGCTTCAAAACTGCTGTTCAGGGGTGCGTTTCCCGAAAGCATCGTTGGTGAACCATGGTCGTAAGTCCCATTGAACTCTATTGGTAACGACGGAACTTGCGACCATAGTTCGCTTTGGGAAACGCACCTCTGAACTCTATGGGTGACGTCACGGACGCTACGTCCATACACTTAATATTAGCTTATCAACCCTGGAGTTTGTATTAAATTTTATAATCTTATATGCTAAGTTCTTTATACACAAGCAGAAATTTAATAAGTTTTCCTTATGTTTTAAACATTAATTTGGAACTTAATAGCTTCTTTCACACAAGCTTTAAAGAACAAGAAGAATGGAAAACTTTTGTATAAAATTAGCTATTTCCCGAATCCTCTTAATATTCTCTTTTTTATATTGTCAACAAAGCCACAAACACAGCAAGACATCAACAAAACTTAAAATTTTCAATAAATGCAAGACTGCAACATTTAACAGGACTGATAATTTAAAGTTTTAAATATTTTACAAAAACATGAAGCACTTAAAAATGAAACCATAAAAACTGTACTGTACTGCAATATAAAAATACTGGTGTTACAATATTTCGGTTTCTGAAATATTTTATTCAAATGGGTGGCGTTTACATGAATATTCATGAGACCCATATCGTGGGAATAGTGACCAAGTACTAAGGGCAAGCTTTGAATGTTCCTCTAGACTCAACTGAAAAACATTTTTATACACATCCCTCATACTTCATCATAAATGTTACACTTCATCTGTATTATAACGGTTGTTTTCTCTTGCAATGCTTTTTGGGGGTCAAATTATGTGATAATAATGACTAGCCATTAATCATTAAAATTAGGACTAGCCTATCAGTTCAGTAATGTTATCAGGCTTTTGTAACACAAAAACACACAGGTATACCAAAACTGAAGGAAAGGTAAAGTTAAAAAAAAAACATATTTGAATAATATAGTAAATATTGTTTTAGTGGGGGCGTGGTTATGAGTTCGAGCTGAGTGCACGTCTTTTTGTGAGCTCCTGGCGTTATTTTCTTAAAATCCTGTATATTATCCATCTTTTTTTCTATTCAAGTTTAATTTGTTTCACTAACATCCTGAGGTGAACTAGGGATCGGAATGCCGTCGAAAAAATCGAAAACAAAGCACAAATCGGACTCTTCGCCACTCAGGGAACAGGACGACGAGTGGGATGCTAGCAGTGTGGCTAACTCAACAGGTAACGCATGTAGCGCTCCTCTAACCGAAGAAATCTGTACCAACACCGGCCAGAATCTAGATGTGATTCAAAAGTTGGACTTGATGAGAAGTGATTTTGCTACAAAAATTGACGGCGTTCTTAACGCGATTCGGGATATTAAAAAAGATGTAAAGGACTTCGCAGGACGCATGGATATGGCCGAAGAACGTATTAGCAACGTGGAAGATACGGTTAATATGGAGAGAGGCAAGATGGAGGACGTAGCTAAGCGCCTAACCTTTCTTTCACAGAAGCTGGATGACCTTGAAAACCGTTCTAGGAGATCGAACCTGAGACTGGTTAATCTTCCTGAAAAGGTGGAAAATCCTGATGCGGTCGCCTTCTTGGAAAAATGGTTACCTGAAGTGTTGGGCCCGACAACCTTCTCCACTCCGCCCGTCATCGAAAGAGCACACAGATTACCTGGTCGTTCACAATCCGGTCGATCATCTCTTCCAAGAGTGCTGATCGTGAAGTTTCTGAACTTTCAGGATAAAGTTAGAGTGATGCGAGCCGTCAGGATCAAAGGCAAGATCATGTATGGAGATATAGATCAGGTTTTTCCCTGATTTGTCCGTGGAGCTTCACCGTTAGAGATGAAGCCGTAAAAATTAAACCATGACGGGGTACTTAAACAACGGCTGAGATCCCTGAACGTCAATTATGGAATAGTCTACCCAGCCAAGCTACGCCTGACTGTTGATGGACAGACCCGTGAGTTTGAGGACCCAGTTGATGCGGAAAAGTTTATACAAGGAATACAACGTGCAGGTGAAGCGGGTGGAACCTAAAGTGTCGCTTTTCAGACTTTGAGTCTTAGCAAGAAGCGACTTGGATTTATATATTTTAATATAAATGTATTTTTTCTTTTTTCTTTTTTTCTTTCCTCGGCAGAGTAGTCTATTCTCACTCTTATTATTATGTTCTATTACTAGTGTATTTCTAGTATTGTGGTTGATGCGTCACTGATGGTTTGATTTTATTTTTTATTTTATTTCCAATTTAATTGTTTTGGTGTTTTCCTAACGGCACCATATTATGGGGAGGCTTATTTTTTTTATTTTTTTGAAGAGCTCGCTAACCTATTAAGTAATTTATTATTTATATTTTTGAGTATAAGACGCATGAAAAGCCAGGTGACTCGCATATTTTCTGTTTGTTTTATGGCTTCTTTTATTGTTATTATTATCCATATTAGCACTTGGTTTAGTTTAATCGTTCCCTTGTTTACATTGGAACGGCGTGGGGACATAACTTTAATCCCAAGGTGATAAAAGAGGGAGGGGGGGCTGTCAGGCTGTTCAGTTCGGGATAACAGCTAAGGATGGGTGTTCATGGCAGGTTGTTGAGTTGTTAATTGGTTTTAATATTTTGTACACTATCTCCTTATTATGGCTGATCTTTTTGTCAACTTCCACATCGAATGACTATTACCTTCACAGACTATTGCTATATGAAATAATATAGCCTTAATTTGAAATAAAAATGTCCAAGATAAAGAAGCTTAAATTTACCTCTTGGAATGTAAGGGGTATGATTAATACAGTTAAGCTGAAGCAAGTGATGACAAGGATTAAACAGCTTGAATCCACTATAGTATTCCTTCAGGAGACTCATTTGCTTAAAGAGGAGCTCCAAAAGATACAAAGAAGATGGCCAGGCCAGGTCTTGGCTTCTTGTTTTTCTTCTCATTCTAGGGGAGTTATGGTGTTGATCCATGGGTGCTTCTCAATATCCCTCCTCGTCTCCTCGCTCCTCCGTCCTCCATCCTATGACCCGGAAAACAATCGAGCTCAGCCATCTTGAAGGACATCTCAATTCTCTAATTGCACCGCGAGGAGGCGAGGAACGAGGAGTGAGGAGGCTTCCTGAGGAGTTATGAGCGAGGATACACAGGTGCATCCTTTGCGGAAGTCTTTCTCATTGAGAAACGTGACGCACGCATAAATTCTCCTCCCCCTTCTTATCTGTCACAATAATTTAAATGTATGCTTTACTTTTACAGATTAAATAAACTTTATATCTCATATATTTCAACTAGGCATCTTGCTTTATTAATATTTATTATTTTTTTAAATAACCAAACTTTAACAACATGTGGGTAGATCCCTCGAGCGCAGCTGATGACGCTTTGAAGTGACGCTAAAGGGAGCGAGGATTTATCATTTCACTTGATTCAATTCCTCCGTCCTCTCGTCTTTTCCTTGCGTCCTTCCCTCGCATCCTGGAGGGGTGGAGCTAAGACGCGAGGAAAGGAAGCAAGGAAAGGAAACGAGGATGCACAAATAAGAATTGAGAAGCACCCCATAAGTCCGTACCCTTCCAAGTAAATAAGAAAATTGCGGACAGGGCTGGTAGATATCTGATAATACAAGGAACTTATATGAGTAAAATTATACATTTGGTTAATATTTATGCCCCAAATGAGGATAATCCTGCATTTTTTGAAGATCTTTTTTTATTGATTGCCTCACTACCTGGTACAGTTATAATAGCAGGTGATTTTAATTGCACACTTGACCCTGAGCTTGACCGCTCTTCAGGACTAGATAGCAGGACTCGCAAGGTAGGAAAAAAATCCGACAAGCTATGAAAGATTTGAATCTATGTGACCCTTGGAGAAAAATGAATCCTTTAAAAAGGGAATACTCATGTTTCTCTTCTTTATCTAAAACCTCCTCTCGTATAGATTATTTCTTAATTTCGGTTTCTTTATTATCTAATATTGAAAGTTGTATATATGATAGTGCGGTTCTGTCTGATCATTCTCCCATCTCATTACTTTATATAGAATCTCAAACAAATAAAAGTCCCCCTAGATGGCACTTACAGCCTAGATGGCTGCAAAACTCTGAATTTATCAAATTTGTTGGCGAGCAGATAGACCTGTATTTTACATTAAACACAGATCAAACTTCGGCAGCCATTAGATGGGAAGCCTTTAAGGCATTTATTAGAGGCCAAATGATTAGCTATACTAGTTCCAAATTCAATAAAGATAAACAAAGGTTGCTTGAATTAGATGCTGAAATTAGAGATTTAGAGAAAATAATAGACATAGACAAATCCGTACAAAATAAGCAAAAATTATTAGCCTTAAAAGTAGAATACGAGGAACTTTCCACACTAAAAGCTGAAAGTAGTAAGATTGAAACAAACATTTTATGATCAGGGGGAGAAACCCAGTAAATTACTGGCCTGGCAACTTAAGAAATTAACTTCAGAAAGGGCTATTAATGAAATTAGGAATGGAAGGGGAGAAATCACAACGGATCCGGCTGAGATTAATGCTACATTTGTATCATTTTATAAATCTCTTTATCAAACTGAATTTCCGACGAGCACCTCCATTCAAAATGAATTTTTGGATGGATTGGATGTTCCTTCTATTTCCGTAGAGGACAGACTTGAGCTAAGATCGGATGTTGGAGTTAGAAGAGGTTTCTAATGCTATTCTTAAAATGAGGGGCGGTAAAGCGGCAGGTCCAGATGGGCTCCCAATTGATATTTATAAAGAATTTAAGGATAAATTAATAGGTCCCTTACTAGATATGTATGTAGAAGCTTTTCAGCGAGGATGTCTCCCTCCGTTGCTGAAAAATGCTCTGATCACTCTTATTTTGAAACCAGGAAAGTCACCAGTAGAATCTGGCTCATATAGGCCAATATCACTTTTAAATACGGATGCAAAAATTATTGCTAAAGCTTTGGGAACAAGACTTGAGAAGGTCTTGCCTTTATTGGTACATTCAGATCAGAATGGTTTTGTTAAGAACCATCAATGGTTCCACAATGTTAGGAGGGTGCTCAATCTTGTACATGCTGGGGATGACACCCCTGATACGGCCATCTTGTTGCTCGATGCCGAAAAGGCATTCGACAGACTTGAATGGCCGTATTTGATGGAGGTGCTTGCGCGGTTTGGTTTGGGTGACAATTTCCGTAGATGGCATGAAAATTCTTATTAGTTGATTCTACTGCAGAGGTACTCACTAACAACCATGTCTCGCAACCATTTAAATTAAGTCGCGGATCCCGACAAGGCTCACCACTTTCGCCTCTACTCTTTGTTTTATCTATGGAACCGCTAGCAATAGCAATTAGGTCACACCCTATAATTCGTGGTATTCATTCAGAAGATTTAGAACATCGCATTGCTTTATATGCTGATGATACCGTTGTATTTTTATCAGAGCTTGAAAAATCTATACCTTCCCTTCTAAAGCTTATTGGTCTGTTTGGTGATTTTTCTGGTTTTAAGGTAAATAAGGATAAGTCATCAATTATGTTTCTAAATGAGCAGGAGAGAATAAACCCAAGAGTAGTTCACCCATTTGTTAACGCTGTTAATGGCTTTGATTATTTAGGAATTAAAATAACACCCAAAATAAGTTCCCTCAGTTCAGCTAACTTTGAACCTTTATTATTGAAGGTGTCTGAGGAGACGACTAGATGGATGACACTGCCCTGTCTTTAATGGGAAGAATAAATCTAATTAAGATGAACATATTACTGAGATTTTTATATATCTTTCAGTTGTTACCACTTACTCCTTGCTCCGCTTTTTTCCAAAAAGTGAGTAAGCTGCTTTCTAATTTTATTTGGAGTAATAGGAAGCCTAGACTTCGACTTTCTCTTCTGTACCTTCCTTATGACAGGGGAGGGTTACAATTACCAAACTTATTATGGTATTATTGGGCTGCTCAAATGAGGGCTGCAATGTTCTGGTTCGCAAAAGATACGAATATACCTTGGGTACAGGTTGAAAAGTTGGCCGCAAAAGGCTTGACACTTGACAACTTTTTGTATTCAGCACCCCTTAAGGAACTAAGAAAGAAAACAGACAATCCATTTGTGAAAAATACCCTTGTGATATGGTACGAAGTTCATAAATTTCTTGGAGAGGTCCCATTGTTGTCTTGTTTTTCTCCGATTTGGGGTAATGAATATTTCAGCCCAGCTAAAAATGATATGGGCTTTAAATTATGGTTAAATAAGGGTATTGTTAGATTGATGGATTTATATGAAGACAATATTTTAATGTCATTTGACAATTTGGTATCGAAGTTTCATATACCCCGGAAACATTTTTTTAAATATTTGCAGCTCAGAAGTTTTATTTTTTCGAAATTAAAAAATTCTGTACAACTTCCTTCATTATCCACTTTGGAAACCTTTTCCACGCATGACTGTTTCAGTAAAGGGCGAATTACCCAGTTATACAATATACTGGTACAGAATCATAAAGAAAGTTCTGAAAATAAAAGACAAGCATGGATGCAAGATTTAAATAAAGACATTTCATTGGATGAATGGAGCACAATATGTTTGAAAGCACAAACCCAAACTATAAACACTCGTTTGAGACTCTTACAATATAACTGGATAATGAGATCATTTATCACGCCCGTGCGACTAAATAAATTTAACCCTAGTATTCCGGATTTGTGTTTTAAGTGTAATAATTCCCAGGGTACATTCTTTCATTGTGTGTGGGAATGTGAGGAGATGCAAATGTTTTGGAGTAAGGTGACTCAGTATGTATCTCAATTTACTTCCTCTCCTATTCCTCTAAGCCCTATAATATGTGTGTTGGGTGTGTATGTGGATAATTGCTCTCTACCCACCAAAGAAAAAAAACTGGTAGACTTGTGCTTACTACAGGCAAGATGTTCAATTGCTCTTTGCTGGAAGAATGTCGGCTGTCCTTCCCTTGGGCTTTGGCTGAAAAACTTGATATCTAATTTGGCCCTTGAAAAGCTTACATATGTAATAAAGGGGAAGTCTTCTGAATTTTATGATATTTGGGAGATATTTTTGGAATTTGTTAAAAGAGGTGATATTGAAGAGGCTATTGATGTGTGAAGTTATTATATATAGCCTATATATATAAATACATACTGTTTAATATGAGTGTATTTTTTTTATGTATGTATATATATATATATATATATATATATATATATATATATATATATATATATATATATATATGTATGTATGTATGTATGTATATATATATGTATATATATATAATTAAAAGACTGCCATGGTTATTGTGGGGGGGGGGGGGGGGGGTGTATTGAAGTGTATGTTATGTTTTTTTGTTAAATGTGCTGTAAAATTCAATAAAAATATGTAAAAAAATATATATATATATATATTGTATTAGTCTTGCTGTAGTAATTTTGTCCTTGATCCCAAGGTCTAGTAAAACTATCTTGTCTTTATGTATAATTTATTAAATTATTATCATTGTTTCTATGTTCTTCTTTAAATCTTAAGAAGACCTCAGATGACCAACACCTGTGAAGAGACGGCGTCAACTCCTGCGAGGACTTCAGAAGATGCAACATGCACTTTCCTAATTTCTATATCCTAATTATTGTTGATATGTAATTCATTTTTCCAGGAGCTCATTGCTTCTGCCTTAAAGTTAAAATGCTAACAGTGTTATAAATCAATTGCCCAAATTATTACATTATTTGCTAACTGCATTCTTCTTAAACTGTAATTTTGACATGCATTCTCTGTAAAGCTGCTTTGAAACGATATGTATTGTGAAAAGCGCTATACAAATAAATGTGAATTGAATTGAATTGAATTTAAATGACACTATTTTTAAATTAAATGTCCATTACCCACCACACCTGGAGATTTATTTTATGACCTGCATTTTTGTTCAATTTACTATTGTAGACAGCTCTGGGTAATAACTAATTGATTCATCACATATAGTTTGCAATTAGCGAGGCATTTAATATCCAATGAGCTATGGTGATGTGTTAAAAGAGTAATGAGCCTCAAGACCACAATTCATATAAATAAGCCTTCCCATCTTTGTTGAATTTGTCATTTTGGCTGTCAGTATGGATGAGGAAATGTTTAAAACCTTGTATGAATTAAAAAAATCTGGAAAGGTTCCTCATGGTGTTTTCTAAAAATGAAAAAAGTATGTCCTTCTTAGAAGGGCACAGAACTTCACAATCAAAGATGAGATAAGTCACATTCAGGGATTTCTCTGGTTTACTTCATGATTAAAACACAGTACTTTTAGATGAGGTTTTATACTAATATACAGTGAAGAGGAGAGGATGTACTGGCCAAAGTTTTGAATTCAACAGAGGAGGTCAAACGGGTATTTGATGCAGTCCGACTGGTGCACACTGTGGTGTTCAGAAGACATCTGATGCCATTAGTAAAAGGTTTTATTGAAATTTATTTTGAAATTTATTTTGAAATCCGATGGCTCCATGAGGCCTCCATTGGGAGCAATGGACACTTCCTCTCTCAAGATCCATAAAGGTACTAAAAACATATTTAAATTGGTTCATGTGAGTACAGTGGTTCAATATTAATATTATAAAGCGACGAGAATATTTTTGGAGCGCCAAAAAAACAAAATAACGACTTATTTAGTGATGGCCGATTTCAAAACAATGCTTCAGGAGGCATCAGAGCACAGATGAATCAGTGTGTCGAATCTGCTGTTCGGAGCGCCAAAGTCACGTGATTTCAGCCGTTGGCAGTTTGACATGCGATCTGAATCATGATTCGACTTACTGATTCATTTATGCTCCGATGCTTCCTGAAGCAGTGTTTTGAAATCGGCCATCACTAAATAAGTCGTTATTTTGATTTTTTGGCGCTACAAAAATATTCTCGCTGCTTTATAACCACTGTACTCACATGAACCGATTTAGATGTGTTTTTAGTACCTTTATGGATCTTGAGAGAGGAAATGTCATTGCTCCCTATGAAGGCCTCACGGAGCTATTGGAATTCAACTAAAATATCTTAGTGTTCTGAAGATTAACGAAGGTCTTACGGGTGTG
Organism: Megalobrama amblycephala; assembly: GCF_018812025.1. Taxonomy (NCBI): domain Eukaryota; kingdom Metazoa; phylum Chordata; class Actinopteri; order Cypriniformes; family Xenocyprididae; genus Megalobrama; species Megalobrama amblycephala. Next base: position 38,993,499 of record NC_063057.1, on the reverse strand, counting down.
GAACAGCATGAGGGTAAGTAATAAATGACAGAATTTTCATTTTTGGGTGAACTAACCCTTTAAGCTTTTTCAATTTGAGCCAGAGTGCAAAATTAGTGAGGATAAAAACATTGTGTGCAATGTCTCTGTGGCTACTCAAACTGCTGTTCTGTTGTATGTTTGATTATGTTATGTTATGCAATCACAGATATCTTGTGCATCAGCGCACACAAGCTTTGAGGCAGTCTGTCTCAATTGAGATGTGTTATGGGCTGCCCTCATCAGACTCCACGACAGGTGCGGCATTTGGTTAAAGAATTTCAATTATATCCTTCGGCAACTGTAAGCTCTTTCAGCTGTGGTCTACTAAAAACCTCAAATTTATCAGGGCTAAAGTGGGGAGAACAAAGACATGGGTCTTTAGGATGTTTTATTCATTGCTAAGCAGTGAAGACTTACATTGCTTATGTTGTTGCCCATCGACAGAAAATGACAACCAAAAGCTGCATAGAAGTTGAACAAACACTTAAATTCTTATGTGGTCACATTGTTGGTTCTTTGAAGTCAACTAGGTGTGTCCTCTGCTTTTTCTTTAAGTGTGAAACTCTTAAGGAAGGTTTTAACATACTTCAAGAGAATTTAAAGAACAAACTGGTGTGATGTCATTTCAGAAAAAGAGAAGTCCAATGATTGGTTGGTTTTTCCAGCTTCTTCAGGGTATATGCTGGAATCCTGAAGTTAATTTCAATACCTTTTGAAGACCTTGTCAATAAGACCTCACCGTCACTTCAAGTTCTAATCAGCAATAAACCTTTAACTTAATAAACAGTTGTAGTTTGCAAATATGTCTATAAAGCACAACCAAACCATACAACAGAACTCAGATAAGCTCGGAAGCTCATACCCACATACATACGATGGCTTCTCCTACCATTGCTATGCTGATGACACACAGCTCTACCTTTCATTCCAACCAGATGATCCCACAGTAACTGCATACAGGTCCTTCTCAAAAAATTAGCATATTGTGATAAAAGTTCATTATTTTCCATAATGTAATGATAAAAATTAAACTTTCATATATTTTAGATTCATTGCACACCAACTGAAATATTTCAGGTCTTTTATTGTTTTAATACTGATGATTTTGGCATACAGCTCATGAAAACCCAAAATTCCTATCTCAAAAAATTAGCATATCATGAAAAGGTTCTCTAAACGAGCTATTAACCTAATCATCTGAATCAACTAATTAACTCTAAATCTAATTAACTCTAATCTCAAAAAATTAGCATATTTCATCCGACCAATAAAAGAAAAGTGTTTTTAATACAAAAAAAAGTCAACCTTCAAATAATTATGTTCAGTTATGCACTCAATACTTGGTCGGGAATCATTTTGCAGAAATGACTGCTTCAATGCGGCGTGGCATGGAGGCAATCAGCCTGTGGCACTGCTGAGGTGTTATGGAGGCCCAGGATGCTTCGATAGCGGCCTTAAGCTCATCCAGAGTGTTGGGTCTTACGTCTCTCAACTTTCTCTTCACAATATCCCACAGATTCTCTATGGGGTTCAGGTCAGGAGAGTTGGCAGGCCAATTGAGCACAGTAATACCATGGTCAGTAAACCATTTACCAGTGGTTTTGGCACTGTGAGCAGGTGCTAGGTCGTGCTGAAAAACGAAATCTTCATCTCCATAAAGCTTTTCAGCAGATGGAAGCATGAAGTGCTCCAAAATCTCCTGATAGCTAGCTGCATTGACCCTGCCCTTGATAAAACACAGTGGACCAACACCAGCAGCTGACATGGCACCCCAGACCATCACTGACTGTGGGTACTTGACACTGGACTTCAGGCATTTTGGCATTTCCTTCTCCCCAGTCTTCCTTCAGACTCTGGCACCTTGATTTCCGAATGACATGCAAAATTTGCTTACAGTCCAGTGCTGCTTCTCTGTAACCCAGGTCAGGCGCTTCTGCCGCTGTTTCTGGTTCAAAAGTGGCTTGACCTGGGGAATGCGGCACCTGTAGCCCATTTCCTGCACACGCCTGTGCACGGTGGCTCTGGATGTTTCTACTCCAGACTCAATCCACTGCTTCCGCAGGTCCCCCAAGGTCTGGAATCGGTCCTTCTCCACAATCTTCCTCAGGGTCCGGTCACCTCTTCTCGTTGTGCAGCGTTTTTTGCCACACTTTTTCCTTCCCACAGACTTCCCACTGAGGTGCCTTGATACAGCACTCTGGGAACAGCCTATTCGTTCAGAAATTTCTTTCTGTGTCTTACCCTCTCGCTTGAGGGTGTCAATGATGGCCTTCTGGACAGCAGTCAGGTCGGCAGTCTTACCCATGATTGCGGTTTTGAGTAATGAACCAGGCTGGGAGTTTTTAAAAGCCTCAGGAATCTTTTGCAGGTGTTTAGAGTTAATTAGTTGATTCAGATGATTAGGTTAATAGCTCGTTTAGAGAACCTTTTCATGATATGCTAATTTTTTGAGATAGGAATTTTGGGTTTTCATGAGCTGTATGCCAAAATCATCAGTATTAAAACAATAAAAGACCTGAAATATTTCAGTTGGTGTGCAATGAATCTAAAATATATGAAAGTTTAATTTTTATCATTACATTATGGAAAATAATGAACTTTTATCACAATATGCTAATTTTTTGAGAAGGACCTGTAAATCAAGCTGTCTGGCAGACATATCGGCATTGATGAAAGAACACCACCTGCAGCTCAACTTGGCAAAGACTGAGCTTCTCGCCTTCCCTGCCAATCCGACTCTACAGCAAAATTTCACCGTTCAGCTCGGTACATCATCAATTAACCCATGAAATTCAGCCGTTTAGGAGTAATCTTTGATGACCAACTGACCTTTAAAGACCACATTGCTGAGACATGCAGATTTGCACTACACAACATCAGGAAGATCAGGCCTTTTCTAACACAACATACAACAACTTCTCATCCAGGACCTTGTCATTTCTAGGCTCGATTACTGCAACGCTCTTCTGGCTGGACTGCCATCATCGCAGACTGAGCATGGTGTTGTTTCTAATAGTTAAGTGGAGGAAAATAAATATATTCTTGCCTTCTTTTTGAACTCTTTGGACAAAGCTTGAACAAATTTAATACCTCATAAAATCAGGATTAAGATTTAACACCTTTAAAGTGCCTTAATTTTCCCAAAATTGATCAACTTTTAATAATTTCACCCATTTTATTCATTTTTTTTATAATACCATTCCTTACATATGATGGTTACAGTAGAATCCATTTGCGGAAAGTCTAATGAGTAGCAGCAGAAATAAACAAATAAAGTTAAACAGGCAAACTGTATCCACACTGAGGGCATGTTTAGAGGTTCTCTTCAGAGTGAATTCTTATGCAGTCTTGAAAGTGTCCTTTATGATTGAAACTCTTTCTGCTCTAAAGGCATTTGTAGGAGTTCTCTCCAGTGTGAATTTTTTATGTGCCTCTCAAGGCTCCGTTTTATTCCAAAACTTTTTCCACAGTGTTGGCAGGTAAACGGCTTTTCTCCGGTGTGAATTCTTTTGTGGTCTTCAAAGTGTCCTTTCTGTTGGAAACTCTTTCCACACTGAAGGCATGTGTAGGAGTTTTCTCCAGTGTGAATGGTCATGTGCCTGTCAAGGTTCTGTTTTTGGCTGAAACTTTTTCCACACTGTTGGCAGGTGAATGGCTTCTCTCCGGTGTGAATTCTCATGTGGTCTTCAAAGTGTCCTTTCTGAATGAAACTCTTTCCACACTGTTGGCAGGTGTAAGGCTTCTCTCTCGTGTGGATTCTTATGTGCCTTTTAAGGCTTTCTTTTAGAGTGTAACTTTTTCCACACTGTTGGCAGATGAAAGGCTTCTCTCCAGTGTGAATGGTAATGTGAACTTTAATGTTTTCATGTTGATCAAAACTCTGTCCACACATAAATGGCTTCGCTCCATTGTGAATATTCATGTGCTTGTTAAGGTTTTCTTTTTGGCTGAATCTTTTTCCACACTGTTGGCAGGTGAACGGCGTCTCTCCAGTGTGAATTATTTTGTGGTCTTCAAAGTGACCTTTCTGTTTGAAACTCTTTCCACACTGAAGGCATGTGTATAGGTTCTCTCCAGAGTGAATTCTTATGTGGACTTTAAAATTTCCTTTCTGTTTGAAACTCTTTCCACACTGAGAGCAGGTGTAAGGCTTCTCTCCAAAGTGAATTTTCATGTGGACTTTAAGGTTTTCCTCTGTGCTGAAACTCTTTTCACACAGGTTGCAGGTGAAATGAGTTCTAGTTCCAGTATTTTGAGCTATTTTTTGTGAGGAAGTGTTTTCTGTCTGTGAGTGACTAAAAGATTTTTCTCCAGTAATGAAATCATGATGATTGTTATATTGATCTTTATCTTCCATTTCATTCAGTACTTCACTCTCCTCTTTCAGTGCCATCAGGTCTAAGGCAAAAAAAGAAAGAAAATGGTGAACACCAGTTTAATGGCACAAAGCACAGACATCCAAACATTTATACATATTAAGCATCAAAACCAACTGCATGTAATGCCGAGTTCAGACTGCACGATTTTCAAAGTAGTCGGGTCACTGTTCTTTTCACACTGCATGACTATCTTGGCCAGCATTCAGTTGCTGCTGTGTTCAAACTGCATGATGGATCGGCGACAGAAGGTTTCACACTGCATGACTTTACAATAGGAAGAATCGCCGACAACTCTGTCTGACACGCAAACACACGCGAGACGTGACAAGGAAACAACACGATCTCACGTGAGACTGGCCCTGCGTCTCAATCATCTCCCTAGCTCCCTAGGTCGTGAATCAGTATATAATGAAAGTGAATGTGGCTGATACCCTGATCAGTGCCCTGACTACTGAACTAGGGAGTTGATTGAGACACACGGCTCATTATTAAAAATAGTAGCCTGCAAGAAGCTTGAAATACGAATACAGTTGGAGCTAAATATATAACTTTTCTATGTGCTGCTGTTGCTGATGGTCAAGCAAATATTTGTGCTTTGTTTCTGTTTGATAGACTTGTAATGTTTATGTGTACGAACTGCTTCATGCTTGCTGATATTGTGGTCTATAACTCCTCCCCGAACTCCTCGCTGCTCTGTATCTTGCTCTCTCATTGACTGTCGGTCATCGCCGATGTAGTTTTCAGTCAGAACACTTTTCACACAGCAGGATTATGAATCGCCGACAGGTCCAGATATTTAGCATGCCAAATATCTCACGGGCGTCGGCGACTCGTCGGTGATTCTCTCAGATCGTGTCTTTGCTCATTCACACTGCGTGATTGTCACTCACGTGCACGAGCACCGAATTGCCTGTGATTTCGGGCATTTGTCGGCGATTTCTCGAAACCTGTCGGCGAGCCAAAATCGTGGCTAAAATCGTGCAGGCTTTCTTGTTTATGTCTGAATGCCGGCTCATTTTTTGCCTGGATCCTGTGTCAGCATTGCATGTCCAATACTCTCCAGACTTGATGCCAGAAATGTTTCAGAGTCCACAAATGCACAGATGGTAATTCACAAATTAATGCAGAGAGAGATGTGCTTGTGACATAAAAACATATTTGTGAATGTTTTTTATTAGCAAATCTCATTTTTAATTATTTGTGAATTTAATAATTTTTTGTGACACTCATATATTTATGGATCTTATTCTATTAATTTGTGCATATGATTATTTTTGTGAATCACTTTGCATTTATTTGTGGATCCTAATCTATTTATTTGGAAATTTGCTACAGTTTCCCTGATTAACAGTGCGTTCACACCGCCGCGGCAAGAGCGTCAAAATTTGCCTTGGCCGCCCTGCCAACAACGCTGTAATGTTTGTTCAAACCGCCGCCGGATGGGAGGATCAAAGTAAATGACAAGTTACGGCAACCAATCGGAATCCTCTCAAGCGTGGACCTCTACATTCCAATTGGTTGCCGCCGAACCGTGTCATAGCTTATTACCATAAAGTTGGCTTGACTTCAATTCTCCTCGATGCTCTCGCCGTCCAAGACGCGCCGCGCCACGCCGCTCTCGCCGGAGCTCGCCGAAAAAATATTCAACACCTGGAAACAGTACATAACAGAAAGAAAAAAAAAACATAACTGGTATGAATATTGAGACAAAACAATGGCACTGACATATTTAAAAGATATCTCAGCGCAAGTAACTTTCAGTTGAAACAGCTCAAACATGCATTTTAGGCCCCGTCCACACAGAGGCGCGTTTCTGTGAATACACACAAGTTTTGTATCGTATAGTCATTTCATCCACAAGGATCCAGCGTTTTCGAAAGGTGAAACCGCTATTTTTTGAAACCGGCTCTCAGAGCGTATAAGTCTGAAAACGCCATCTTGCGTTTTCATGTGGACAGCTTATCCGTATATTATCTGAAACGATGATGTCAACACCCCACGTGTCGACCCTAGTCAGATGCCGCTAACAGCACAAAACAGCAACAACAACAATAGCAGACTCTAGATGCTTTTGTTCGTGCTGCAGAAGCTACTGAGCTAAAATAAAGCTTTTTCCTAAGCTTTACTATAGTTTGTATTCAGCGCGCAAGGATTATGTGCATTCTCCAAGTCTTATTCGCTGCTTTAAGTGCATCTCTGTGTCAGAATTACAGCGCCACATACTGGTCTGGCATGCATACTACATCGTTTTGAGTCGTTTCAGTGGTTTCGTGTGGACGCAGATATTTTTTGAGACAAGAAAAAAAGAAAGAAAGATCGGTTTAGGGTAAAGCTCCGGCTTCGTGTGAACGTAGCCTTAGTCTAGGACTAGCCCTTGTCTATGAAACCGGGGGAGTGTCTGTTATGCCTTAAGTGAACTTATACATTCGAGAAAGACAAGGAATGAGTTCAGTATCATTATGTCTTAAAGTGACAGTAGCTTAATATCTGTGTTTTTAATGTTAATCAAAACAACAAAAGACAAAGAAATCATTACTTTCAAGAATGGTTAATTAACTGTACATAACTTGTAAAAAACAAATTGACTGAACAGTTTGATTTAAAAACTTTACATGTGTAAAAAAAAAATCAAACCTTTTTTCAGCCAAATCACAACAGATGCAGGAGTGCGGCGCAGCTTTATGACGTCATACCGTCAGACCAAAATAAAAGTCCCATTCACAAAACAATATTAAGAACTTCCCATAGAAGAGTGTGAGAATCTAATAAGCAAAACTGTAATGTTTTGGTCTAGAAACATTTTATACCTGATATACAGTATTAATATTCAAATAGCTAAAAAAAAAAAAAAAAAAAACTTATGCATGACTTATTACGCAGACTTATTAAGCAGAGTTCATATTACACACAAAAATAGACAGTAGGCAAAGACTGTTTTAAGTGGTCACTGGATTCTGAGCTCTGCACGCCTGCAAATTCTCTCATGATAGCAAGTAATAATGTAAATAACAGATTCACTGTGCAGCCAGCATTACTGACTGTAACGGAACTTTGTGAGATCGAGTTGAAGATGAATAACAGCTTTTTATTAATGTTTGTTTTGTTTTTTTAAATGGAATAACGTATTCTTATTGTGTTGGTTCACCATCCGCCTATGTGTTCAGAAAAGTCATATTTTGTGTGTAGAACCCTTCCAAAGTAAGGTCATTATGGGAGGTTTCTTCTGTATTGTAAAGAAGAGTTTTTTGAAAGTTATTTGCTTACGTAAGCAAGTGTATTTTTTTTAACAAGGTCTGTTAATATGCAACAAAAAGAAAATGAAAAAGTACAGTATTTACAGTCAAAATCCCCAACACAACCCATCCCTCTACCCATCAGACATAAAGTATCAATTACAATGAACAAAGACCAATATATATATACCATTATGGCTACTTAGGCACATGTTCTGTGTTGTAACACCAAATATAGCAATAAAAGGAGATGGGTCTATTGGCGATTTCCAAAAGTTATACAAACTTGGGCATGTGTCTGCTTACATCTATCACAAATAGGGTCTAGTTCTGGTCTGAATTTAGATAACCTAACCTTTAACCAATGAAACCAGTGTAATACCTTGAATTGCACTACCACATGACATATAAATGATGAATAAATCTATTTAATAATTTTCTGCCCAGTTGTCCCTGAAATTTGTTCATTCAAGCCTTTCTCCCATTAATGTTTTAAGTGATCTAAATTGACCAAAATTTGCTGATTCAGGAGATTTCAAATTTTGCTTATTTGTTTTAGGTCTTTTCCTACCTTAAAGCTGCAGTCTGTAAGGTTTGCCTCTTTGTCGACATCTCTGTTTGAAACCTGTAATTACTGTTAAGTGAACATTTTGTCCTTAAAGTTGTGTTAAATGCAGGAAAAATGAGCAAGCATAAGGATTCAAGCGAGTTTGACAAGGGCCAAATTGTGATGACTAGACGACTGGATCAGTGCATCTTCAAAACTGCAGCTCTTGTGGGGTGTTCCTGGTCTGCAGTGGTCAGTATCTATCAAAAGTGTTCCAAGAAAGGGACAGTGGTGAACCAGCGACAGGGTCATCGGCAGCCAAGGTTCATTGATGAAGACTGGCCCATGTGGTCCGACCCAACAGACAAGCTACTTTAGATCAAACTGCTAAATCGTGCTCATGACTTGCTAATTCATTCCCACAATTTTCTAAATCATACACACAATTTAGTAAACTGAGAGAACAACACAAGCCCCATTCACACCATCAGCGACAAGCAGCAAAAGGTCCCATTCATTTCAATGGAGCACTGGCGACAGAATGTAGGCGTGTCAAGTGACGGGAGACAAGCGACAAAAGTTTAGAAATTTCAAACGAGAAGCGAATTTCTCAAGTGACAACCAATAGGAGTGAAGGCTCTCTGGAGCTCACGTCACTGTCTTGAGTGCAGGCAAGACAAACAGGACATAGTTCCAGAGCGATTTGACTGTTTATATGATTTGACTGTACATACCTGGATATAATAAAATGATGCGTGGAAATGAAGTGGTTGGCAGTATTGTGAGTTTGATTCATACCGTAACGAGTCGTCACACGAAGTGGGATCCATATGCAGGCTTTATTGAACAAATTTCGTGGTCAAACAGTGGCAAACAGGTACATCAGAGAATAGACAGAATCGTGGTCGGAGAACAGGCAGTAGATCAGGGCAGGCAGATATCAATCACAAGTCCAGATCAAGGCAAAAGAGTCCAAAGGGCAGGCAGCAGAGAATCGTAAACGAGTAACAGACTGGGTCAATAACAGGCAGGGCAACACAATAAACAACACTCAGAAATGCAAACCGTAGTAGTACAAGTCCTCGCAAAGAATGTGAGGATGCGAGCAGCTGGTTGTGGTGATTAGTGCCAAGGTACGGGGCTGATGGGAAATGTAGTGTGTGAGTGGATGTGTGTGTGTCAGCATTCAGGTGAAGGCGCCCTCTGATGGCCAGAGGAAGGAATCGCGTTCATCAATTTCGTCTCTGTGACACATTCATTGATAGTTTGTGTTACTGTGTGTTCACACCTCCGGCGGCGAGAGCGTCAAAGTGACAGGAAGTCATTCATTTTCAATGAGAGCTGCCGCCGAGCTCCGGCGAGAGCGGAGCGGCGCGTCTTGGACGGTGAGAGCTTCGAGGAGAGTTGAAATCAAGTCAACTTTATGGTAATGAGCTATGACGCGGTTCGGCGGCAACCAATGGCGGATTCCGATTGGTTGCCGCAACTTGTCATTTACTTTGACACTCCTGCCGGCGGCGGTTTGAACGAACAATACAGCGTTGTTGGCAGGGCGGCCAAGGCGAATGTTGAACCGTGTGAACGCACAGTTAATGATGTTGTGAGCAGTTTAGCACTGCTGCAGTTCATATTACAGTTTCACTTGCATTATGCAAATTGTCAAACATCCATTAGTGTGTCCACAGAGGAAAACAGCTGAGCGGTTGGAGGCGGGGCTAATTTACATATTCATAAATCCATGTATATTAAATGAGACAAGGGTTTACAAGCTATTTGACGGCATGAAGACATTTTTTTCACTTGAAATATTTTTTAAATAATGTCATTTTGGTGATCAAAGATGAATTTTAAGGGATAAAATATTTGACCACAGGGGGACATTAATCTAGTTAATGATTTAATGCACTAAGTTCTGAAGTTACAACACTCTACAACAGCAGAATGTTACTTTTAATTATTTTAAACCTAATTCCTAGTCAAATTAGAATGATTTCTTAGTTTTACATATCATTTGTAATTACATTTTTTATAGATATGGCCAGACGTGCAGTCTACCAATCACATTAATGCGAATTCACAGTACAGAGAAAGTACAGTACATGCAGCGAGAAAGTCGCTGGCGGTGTGAACGGGGCTTTAGTAATGTATGCACACAACTGACTTTTTTGCTGCATGTCGTGTGGGGCTCTGTAAAAATGGGAAATGTGCCCCATGTTTCATAATTAAGATCTGCATCTTTATTGCATATTAGTGTGATCGAAATGTTCTTGATGGAGGTTGAATGCCTTTTCAGAAAAGTGTAATGAGAGTGTTTTGAGGAAGATGGAGTTTTGTATGACTTCTTTTATTAGTTTGCTTAATTCCTGCATTAAGCATTACATAATATGCTTACGATGCAAATGTTGAAATGTCCTGTACATGTTCCAGAAAGGTCAAGAGTAAAAAAAAATAAATAAATGGCCATTAAACAGAAAGAAAGCAATGGATGTCAACTTGATTTTTGTGTGTTATATCAAGTGAAGAATCACAGAGGAAGAAATTAGAAAGTTATGGAGACAACGGAGAGGGGAATTGATTGGCTGATACAGCAGTGGTCTGTGAAGTTCAAGTGATCATCAATCACGACTCACAATCATTCCTGGCTGTCCTGGATGAAGTTAAGGTTGACAAACCCAGCTGAATGGAGAAGTTGTGATGAAATGTAGGGTCGGCTGAGACCACAAGCAGTTCTGTCTTCGCAAGGTTAAATTGAAGGTGGTGGTCAAGAAATGTCTGTCTTTTTGGACCTGCTGGTGTGTGTGATGTTCACTCAGTAAATAATAATAATAGATTTTGTTGCTCTTGTACCAGCTATTTCTTGACCTATAAACCATCCTTTTAGGAATAGCTGCAGATGCCTTGAACTTGAACTGAGACGGGAAGAGGTGACTGAGTAATTTGAGGCAGAAGGTGAGCTTTAAAAATCAAACTTTAATGTATTTCTTTACATTTATTGAATTTTAAATAGTGTCAGGAATTGTAAATTTGTAATGTGTAATCCTCTTAATTTACAGAGGCATGTTCACACCATGAACAATAACTATATTAGCATCCAAACCAGCAGACGATATCATTCTGTTTGTTCTAAGAACTGCAGATTTGTTGTCTGTTGCTTAAAAGATCAAGCTGTGAAAGCAGGAAGGGTTTTGATTGGCTGTCTATGTTTTTATTGTTCATCAGCTGCTGAAAAAAAAAAATAATTCTGAAAGTGATTCCATGTTATTTATCTGTGCTGTTATTGTTAGAATTGTGATGTGAACTCTACTATACTGTTGTATTTAGAAAGATTATGACTATTGAAGTAGACCGATCAGTCAAGACAACAAAAGTCTAGCTGAAGAAAAGAGGCAGAGTAGAGAGTTTGGTGATGAGGGAGATGAGAACATAGATTACAAACCGACAATGAAAGAGAAATGATTGCCAGAAAGTTAGCAACAAAGGTTGCAGGCATGTTGAATGAGATACCAGTAGATTCACTAGAGGAAAAAAATACAGAATATTTGAAGTTCACAATGGAAGGGAAAAGCTCAAAAGGGACTGATTTGTTTACAGCAATTTCACAAATGCTGTATACTGCATTCCTTGCTTGCTTTTCTCATATAAACTGAAAAGGGGTTCCAGCTAACATCCGGACTCTTGGCCTGTGGTTAGAAGCATAGTTCCTTGTTGGTTTAAGGTGTCGAAATAATTAATTTTTGAGTTACGTAGTAAACTTCCCCTCCACAGTCCTTTTATGAAAATGCAGAATTGAACTTGGTTTCAAAATAACTTCTGCTCAAGACACAAGTTCAGTGGAGGAATAAAAAAAACATCTATATCATCATCATTCATGGTTAGTAAATACTACTTCATAAAATACTGATAGATATAGATTTAAAAGTGTCATGTTAAACATTAGTTACGACCGGTAGATGATTTGGGAGTCAAAATTGATGATTGTGTGATGATAAAACATCTGTCAGCTATCTTAGATGTGTTCTGGATAATTTAAGTGTTGTTAGTATGGCCTGGAAAGTTTTGGAAAAATGTAATGCTAGAATTAAATGTATAGCTAGATATGCTAGTTGTTTATTTATTTATTTTTTTAGATAAAGAAAGTTTAAAGGTACTTGCTGCAGGCCTAGTACAAAGTCATCTTTAGTATGTGTATAGTTCATGGATGACCAATTTATCCAGTATGTGGATGGAAAAGTTACAAAATACATTGTTAAGAATAGTTTTAAGATTTCATTGGCTCATGTGGATAATGACATTATTTCAACTCATATTTTTCTACCCTTAGAGGACAGAGAGCATACCTACTTATATCATAAGACAGTTACTAACATTCAAAAAAACGATATAGTACTTAATGGATCCTTGCTGAATAAAAGTTTCAGTTTCTTTAAAAAAAGAAAAAAGAAGAAAAACTGAACAGACCCCAAACATTTGAATGGCAAAATGAAAGAAAAGGCTACATTTAATAATGTAACATTTTTTTTTAAATAATAATAAAAATTTACCAATTTTTTTCCAATATTTTTAGACTTTATTCAAGCTGTTAAACTAAGAATGTAAAACGAATGTATCTTGCAGCACAGGGTGAAGTCAGTATGTACATTAATTACGATTTGAGAGAAATATAATATAAATTTAATGTAAAGCAATGTAAATGGCCCTCTGTGGCGCAGCAGGATTTTGAACAACTTATTTAGTCATAGCTGGCCGCGGTGGACAGGCGCCGAATGGAGCCGCCGGTGTGCATACACTCATGGAAAACAATGCGATCAAATTTTAAAGATGTGGCCAGGTGCTGCGCAGCGCTGAGCTTCTCGTTCGGTGTACAACCCCCTTCAGACTCTGCACTTGAAATTGTAAACCGAGCACGATTGTCCTTCTTCGCCACTCCTCTGCTGGCCTGTGCTCACACTGCACTTAATGATCATCGAGCATGGAACCTTGAGCATCCAGTGTGTGAGATCTGAAAATGCGCAGTGATGTCTCACGCATATACTTCAATGAGTGCAAGAGACCACTTCCGGCACCAGAGTACATTCAGACCTCACACACCGGATGCTCAAGGCAGTTGGACATAGTGGTGTATTAGAGGTAAAAAATGATATAAATACTGTTCGGTTTCTCGCACAAACCAATCATTTCGTGTCTTAGGACATCAATGTGTCGTCACGAGCCGGAAGGTTTAATTTGGCTGTGCATGTTTTTTTGACTCTTATAAATGGAGTTCCCATTGCCATGCATTATACAGACTGCAACGGTTGGAGTTAAAAATCATAATTTGTGTTCTACTGAAGAAACAAAGTCACCTACATCTTGGATGCCCTGGGGGTAAGCAGATAAAAATCAAATTTTCATTTTGGGTGAACTATCCCTTTAATGGAGGAATTTGCAGCTTTACTCGCAAACTACAATTCCTGTTCACTAAAGGTGAGAATCAGGCCCGTTATAAACCCAAATACACTCGAAATAATTACATGAATAGATAAGTGTACTATCAGAGTAGTAATAAAGATGTTTGCCGTCGTAATGATGACAGTAGCGCACACAAAAGTAGTAGCCGTTCAATGCTCAGGCACGGTTTGCGCTCACACTGCATGCAAAACGCACTCGAGCCCAAACGAAGCGGGCCAGGGCCGACTAAATGAACCGTGCACGGTTTAGAGCACCTAGTGTTCCATTATCACCATACGTTGCTCAAGCATCCTGAGGCAAGTATTCAGAAAAAAAAGCACGGTAACACTTTACAATACGTGTACACTAATATGCATTAATTCATGCTTAATTAATGCACAGATAATCATGTTTTAATGTATGACTTATGAAGAACTAAACCATTAATTAATGATTACTGCATCAGCAACTAATAAAGAGTCTATATGATTAATAGATCAAGTAATATATGAATTCTTATTAATTAAATGTGGCATAATGTATTAATTCCTTAATAACATATTTTATTAACTAATAGTGTAAGTTAATGTGTTAATTACCACAATGGGTTGAAGCCATGTACTTCAACTTCCAGTTGTCTGCTTTAATTAATCATTAACTAATGCTTTGAAAATGTATCATTATGTTATGACTTTACTTGTTGAGGCACATGACTATTAACTAACTGTTAATTAATATGTCATTATGGTTTTGACATCTACACTAAGCCATGGATTTCAATTACAAACTATTTACAACCATGATTCCACTGTACCAGATGAACCACTGCATTCAGAACCTTGTTGTTCAGGGCACAGGAATGTGTCAGGTTAAGCTTGAGCTCAAGGATTCAAAAGTGGAACACTGAGAACATGTGGCCGGACACTGCTATTTCGTAACACTGTGTCAAGACCGGACAAAGAGAATAGAACCCATTAAAATCAGTGATAGTGATACTACACAACACAACACAACACAACAAAACGTCACTTCTTTTAAGGACAAATTAACTTGCAATGGTCCGTCATGTCCAGTGTAAACAGCTGTTGCGGCATGTCTCGATAATGGCCACATCCAGTTTAAACACAGTGTAACATCAATCTGTAGTTCAGATTCTGGTGTGCTGATATTTGTGTACAGCCCAACTTACCCATCCTTCAAACACATTATCTGTCATTACACTCACTTCATGTGCAACTGTCAAAACCCATTAATTACATATTACTTAACAGTTAGTTAATAGTCATGTGCCTCAACAAGTAAAGTCATAACATAATGATACATTTTCAAATCATTAGTTAATGATTAATTAAAGCAGACAACTGGAAGTTGAAGTACATGGCTTCAACCCATTGTGGTAATTAACACATTAACTTACACTATTAGTTAATAAAATATGTTATTAAGGAATTAATACATTATGCCACATTTAATTAATACCAATGCATATATTACTTAATCTATTAATCATATAGAAACTTTATTAGTTGCTGATGCAGTAATCATTAATTAATGGTTTAGTTCTTCATGAGTCATACATTAACACAATTATTTAAGTGCATCATACAGTATATGAGGCTGAGGTTTTAAAGTCCCTATAAAGTCAATTCTGAGAATTCTTTCTAAACACTTTATAAATGTTACAAATGTATTGCTGAAACACATTACAAAGACTGTGAATTGTGTAATGCTTAATTGTGAAGTTAGAGCGTTAAACAGTTTTTCACCAAGTCTCTGCTCAGGATTTTTGGGCGGAGCTAAAACGGGGGTCCGATGATGCACTGGAGCCCCCGTACATGGTCCCTCCCCTAACACTATATAACTGTCGATGACGCACTGAGCGTGGCGCCACCCCTAACGCTACAGCGGTTCACTCGCTCAATCTCGAGTGTCATTACAGTTATACAGCCCTTTGCACATTTAGCTAGTAATGCCTTCGTCACGCAAATGCATATTACATGGTTGTTATAATATACAATATGCTCGGTCTCCTTATTTAAATTTCCTAAAACGATGATATGAAGGATTCTAAAGTGATCGTTCTACACCAGATAATTTTACAAACTTTCATCAGACAGCTGGGATTCGCAGATAATCCGCTGTTTTTGGTGAATGTAACTGAACAGACCTCGGCCCCCCTCCCGCCTCGGCCTTCCTACCGTCCCACCTTTAACCGATGATATATGGGGCCGGACAAAGTCTCTCCTGTCCCGGCCTTCATCCTCCCGTCTCACGGCACCGTTATTTGTCGACTCGACAACATTCGGCAGTTCGTGCCCACCAATGAGTGTCAGTTGCCGAGTTTGCTTATGTTATAATTAGAAGGTAGTCCACAGTAACTCTACTAAAATTTGCAACCCTCTAAATAATTCTTTTTATATGCATCAGTATGTTTGACTCAGATAAGTCAGTTGAGGCTGCAGCTCTCGCGAGTGGGTGTGGTTTCAGCGCCGACAGCGGACACGCCCCCAGCGTTTGAGAGCAGAGAGCGCGGCCTATTTTTTCCGAGATTTTGATAACTTATTTCATTTACTTGCAGATTTTTTTAATCATTCAAATTTGGCTGGGTGGTTAATAACACATTTTTCTGCGGTGTGACAAACTCAGAACACATACTTTAAAATGACTTTACTGGGACTTTAAACAAAACAGCACAAAAACAACCGCTTAGCTAAGCCACTGTAGCTTGCATGGTTAACGCTGTCACGGGAAGAATCTTCTGATGTCTGAATGAAATGATTGTAAAGGGCAGGATAATTTTTCCATACAGCTTCTTCAGATCTAAAACTTGATGCAACCCATCTCGTCCAAAACCCAATTTAACTTGGGCACAACTGACCCCCAGTTTCACAGACAAGACTTAAGCTAGTCCCAGACTAAAATACATGTTTGAGCTGTTTTAACTGAAAGCAACTTGCACTGACATATCTTAAAATAAGTCAGTTGTTTTGTCTCAAGATGAACACCAGAAATGTTTTTTTTCTAGTGTATATTTATAAAAGCTACTTAAATATCCTAATTGAACTAAGGCCTAATCCTGGCTTAGGCTAAGCCCTGTCTGTGAAACCGGGCCTGAATGTCTAATTCTTCAGCACATCGTTTAAGCTCAATTCTGTTCTTCTCTGATGTGCTGTACAATGTGTTTATCCACAAAAATCCTGAAATGATTTATTATCCCCAGTTCCTTTATGGTATTGACAACTGCGAGCTCCAGTCGATGCACTGAGCAGTGTCACACAATCTTCTTTGGGAAGAGTGATTTAAGTCTTGCTGCCATTACCGACTCTAAGGCACGTAATAGTTTATTGACAATTCCATGGACACTTAAGTCTTAGTAATTAGATTTTTTTTCTCATTGTGTTTTTTGCATTTTTCTTTGGGTTTAAGGGGTTAAATGTCTGAAATGGTTTAAAATAAAATAAACATTATGTGGTTGAAAACACTGAATAGATTTGATGTTACCCTTTATGGAAAGCTCTGCCTGAGAATGTCTGTCTCTGGCTCAGTGCCAGCCACAGGAAGAAAGCACATTTGAATTTAGCAGTAGATAACGTGATGCACTGATCCACTCACATGTTCGCTTTCCAGGTACTAGCCTAGAGCGATCATACCCATGTATACATACATGTTAAAGGCAAGAGTTATACTTAATTTTTCATTAAACATATCTAAGCTACAGGTTATCATGGTGCATGTCAGTAATGTGTGAAAAGGGGGATCCCCCAAATTAGGTGCTAGATTGGATTTCGGAGGTTCTGGATCCAGTAAAGCTCTGACTTTAACAGATGATTTTGGATGAGGTGCCTCTGAGAGTCCTGATTTGATCACAGCTTCATTTTTTATAATCTTAATAACATTTGAATGTTTAGGTCCACATGTTTAGAGTGAAAATACTTCAGATCTTTTTCTTTTTGTCCTGCAGCTGTGAATCTGTGAAGGGCAATGGCGTTTGTTGAAGAGCTGCTTGAGAAATCCCTGAATGAACTGCTAGAAGCTGAACTGAAGAAGTTTCAGTGGCACTTAAAGAATGATAAAAAGTGTATATCAAAGTTTGATATGGAGAATGCAGATAGGTTGAAAACTGTGGATAAGATGGTGGCATGTTTTGGACCAGAAGAAGCTGTGAAGATCACTGTGAAAATCCTGAGGAAGATGAACCAGAATAATTTGGCTGAGCAGCTACAGAACAATTACAAGCAAGGTAACATTTAATTCACTGTGACTGTAAAGTGATTTACAGATTACCAATGTGATAGTTTGTGTGATTTATGTTTCCCAGTGAGTGATCCTCTCTCTCTCACACACACAGGTCAGGCTGAAGGCAATATGAAGACATATGCTGCTGTTGATTCAAAAGAGATAATGGGTAAATAACAATTATTAACTGTACATGAAAACAAGGAAAATATAACAGCAAGCAGCAATTACAGGGTCAAAAAGAACAGTGGCAGATCCTATACAAGCACATTTAATAGAACAGAGTATCTAGTCATGTCTTTATAAATGGTTAAATTGTTTAGGGTCTTAAACCCCTAAATTAAAACTTCTGTAAGCAGCTTCTACATACAAAGGGTCTTTGCAATAACCCCAACCTAACCCTAATACAGTCTCATGTCTTGTGTTAATGTCAATGGTTTGATCAAAAAGCTTTTCATAATTTTGGTCAGCATGACCTTAAAGGGATAGTTCACCACAAAATGGAAATTCTGCCATTTACTCACCTTCAAGTAGTTCCAAACCTGTATGATTTTTTTTGTTCTGCTGAACACAAAGGAGGATATTTGGAAAATTGTCAGTTACCAAACAGATCTCTGCACCCAGTGACTAGTCAATGGGAGGTGAGATCTGTTTGGTTACTGACAATTTTCCAAATATGCTAATTGAGGGTGAGTAAATGATGACAGAAGCTGTGTCCCAATTCAGGGGCCGCGCACTTCGAAGTGCATGAAAGGGGTGGGGTTTTGGAGTGGAGGGTTGCCAGGTCTGCGCAACAAAACCATCCCAAAAATAGTGTAATCACAGCACAATAGTAAAAGTGTCCCAATCCCAGACTTGGCAACAATGAGCCGAGCGTTGTTACATGGCTAGCGGCTGTGTGAAACACATCTGAGACAGTTGATGTTTGTGTGTGAATTTTAAAGTTTTATGATTTTATATTGGGTTTTGACACGTTCACTGCCGGCGACGATGGGACACTGGACCAAAATATGTATGGTTAAACTATGTAATGTTAGTTTTATATCGTTAGCAAGTTAACCTTGTTTGTTTTTATGTTAAATGAAATGTTAAATGTGTCAGTTGTTTTAACTAAAAGAAACTTGCACTGATATCTTAAAATATACCTGCTGAGCATGACTATTTGTAACAGGCAAGAATTTTAAAGCTATGATGACCAAGACAAAATTAGAATGGACCATAGATCTGTTTTGTATGTTCAAATATTTATGATTTTTATATATTTATATAATACGCTCCACCAGCATCTCCCTTCTCAGCCGAATGAAAGTGTACACAAATATGTTGTTGTTTTATATACTCATGATTTAAAATGTTATGCTATTTTTCTGATGTTAAATCTAAGTTCTGTTGTATATAGTTGTAAAAGGTACTTTAATGTACCTTTAGAACGATGTATTTAATGTAAAAACATGTAATTTACATGATGAAAAAAATATATAGGCCTAACGTATAACTTTTCATGTAAAATTACAAGTTGCATAAAAGAAATAAACAACGAACAGAACAATTCTCTTTTATTTACACATGTGAACATATGTAAAAAAAAAAATGTTTCACAGAATTACTCTGGCTCATTTACAAATAAATTACATTACAAATATATGTAGGCCTATACAACTTATGCATTTGCTAACTTAAATAAAAAAAAAAAAAAAAAACTGTAGAGAAATTAGGCTGTTTCAATTGACAAAATGACATTTAAATAATATTCATATCGACACATTTTAATTCACTGTATTCTGTTCTTGAGAAAACGGGGGGAAAGCGGCCTTTGAACTGCGATTCACCGCGGCGCGAGGAGGGCTGACATAACTCGAGAGCGACTTCAAGTGCACCCTCTCCGTTTCCCAGTGGAATGAAGCGTCGATCTCAAGACACTTCGCGGTCTACACTATCCCACAATTCATTGCGCGCCAGTGACGACAGGAGAATAAATGTAGCCTAAGCAATGCCCTGGTTTCACCAATCAGACTGTAATATCCGTGATGTCCAAATCGTCAGGTTTTCATAAATGTAATATTTGTCTCTGAGATGGAGTGCAGTTGAATAAAATTTTAAAGTACTTTAAATTTAGACTTAAATACAGAGTAAATGTATAAATATGAATGTATATATTTTCCAAGTTATAACATTTCATTTAACATAAAAAAACGAACAAGGTTAACTTGCTAACGTTATAAAACTAACATTACATAGTTTAACCATTCATATTTTGGTCCAGTGCCCGTCGTCGGCGGCAGTGAAGCATGTCAACAACTCACTAGAAAGTCATAAAACTTTAGAATTCACACACAAACATCAGCTGTCAGATGTCTGTCACACAGTCGCTAGCCATGTAACAACGCTCGGCTCATTGTTGCCAAGTCTGGGATTGGGACACTTTTTACACTTGTGATTACACTACTTTTGGGATAGTTTTGTTGCGCAGACTTAGCAACCCTCCACTCAAAAAACCCCACCCCTTTCATGCACTTCGAAGTGCGCGGCCCCTGAATTGGGACACAGCTATAATGAAGTTGAATGGGGTGGAGAGATAGAGTTGTGGGTAGGGTTAGGGTAGGATCAGAGTGTGGTTGTACATTCGCTCCTCCTCACTGGACGTCTAGCGAGGGGGGGCTAACGTAAGCTCCGCCCGTTTGCTCTGCAGCGAACACCTTCTCCAGAATTGTTCATTTTTAGGTGAACTGTCACTTTAATTTGATCCACTAGTGACAGTCCAGTAAATGCTCTGGAAGGAATTAGAAAAAGAAAGTTGTTTAGAAATTTTAAAATTGAAACTAGGTGCATTTGAGTCAGCATTAGTCAAGGCATTTCCCTCACCATATATGTTGTCAACTTCAGCATAATCAGTGTACGATGTGCATGTAATCACTATTGCAGTAAGACTGTGATTTAATTTAAAAATAGTAGAAGCATGATTTTATAATAAAACTGATCACTTAGTCTTTGCTGTCTTTTCCCTCTTTCTTAAATGCTCAACTGCAGATGACAATCAAGCTACTCTTCATGATTACACAGAGACCAGTCTCAGACTTAAGAACAAATTAAAACAGGACTATAACAGGATATTGATAGGTAACTCACAGATGGGTCATCAGAAATACCTGAACGATATTTACACTGATTTATATGTGGTGGAGAATGAGACTGGAGGAAGAGTGAATGACCATGAGGTGAGACAGATCGAACCAAACCACAACCGACTGACTGCCAAACAGAAGCCAATCGAGTGTAATGACATGTTTAAAGTCCAGTCCACGGGTCGACAAAACAGAAAGGTGCTGACAATGGGGATCGCAGGAGTAGGAAAAACCGTCTCTGTCAATAAATTCATCCTTGACTGGGCTGAAGGAAAAGAAAACCAGGATACAGTATTCGTATTTCCACTTCCATTCCGTATATTGAATTTGATTAAAGAAGAGTACAGTCTCTTGGGACTGCTTAACAAATACTTCTTTAGTAGTTCCAAAGAACTGTCCTCTCTTCCTGAAGATGATGGAAAAGTTATGTTCATCTTTGATGGGCTGGATGAATGTCGGTTTCCTTTGGGATTTAAAGAAGGTGACAGATTTACAAATGTAAATGAAAAAACACCAGTGAGTAAGATAATAATAAACCTTATCAAGAAACATCTGGTTCCCTCTGCTCTCATCTGGATCACATCCAGACCAGCAGCAGCCAGTCTGATACCCCGTAACTACATTGATCAAGTGACAGAGGTGAGAGGATTTAACGATGAGCAGAAAGAGCAATACTTCAAAAATAACAGCAGTCCTGAAGTTTCTGAAAACATTATCCGTCACATCAGGAAATTCAGGAGCCTGTACATCATGTGCCATATCCCTGTTTTCTGCTCCATCTCTCTTACTGTTCTTCAGCCCCTACTGGCCCGAGCGAGCAATGACAAAACTCCCACAACACTCACAGGGATGTACACAAGCTTCTTAATTTCTCAGAAGCAACAGATGGAAGAAAAATACTGTGATGACCCTGAACCTATAACAAGTGCAAGGTCTTTTGATGAAATTATTCTGAAGCTTGGGAAACTGGCCTTTCAACAGCTGGAGAAAGGAAACCTGATTTTCTACAAAGAAGATCTTGAGGAATGTGGACTAGATGTCAGTGAAGTGTCTGTGTTGTCTGGGTTATGCACTCAAATGTTTCAGGAAGAAAAGGCAAGAAAATTTTACAGCTTCATACATCTCAGTGTACAAGAATTCCTTGCTGCTCTCTATGTGTTTTTGATTAGCAAATACAAGAAAACAAACCCATTTCTCGAATCCTGGATAGAAAAACTGACCTGGAAACTGTCCAAAAAGCCACTGTTTAAGCTGCATAAGGCTGCAGTCAACAAGGCTTTACAAAGTGAGAATGGACACCTGGACCTTTTCCTTCGGTTCTTCCTGGGTCTGTCTCTGGAGTCCAATCAGAGTGACCTGAAAGGAACTACTGCCAAAACTGACACTGAAAACAGAGAATGTTAAAGACACTGTTGACTATATCAAACAGACAATAGAAATGGAGAAATCAGTGGAAAGAACCATGAATCTCTTCTACTGTCTGATTGAACTGAAAGATGACTTTGTGGAGGAAATCCAGAAGAATCTGAGCTCAGGAAATCTTTCAGCAGAGAATCTCTCCTCTGTTCAGTGGTCTGGTCTGGTGTTTGTGCTCCTCATGTCAGAAGAGACTCAAGAAAAGTTTGAACTGCATAAATACCAAAGATCTGATGAAGCAGTAATGAGACTACTGCCAGTGATCAAAAACACCAGAAGAGCACTGTAAGAGTCTCATTTACATTAATTTATATACACTGTTAGTCTTTTGTAATTGGGCCTTCATTTTACATGGGCAACCTGTTGGCCTAGACTGTTCAGAAAAAAAATGAATAAATGTAATGTGTATTATTTTAAATACTGGATGTGTTATGAATAGAAAATTGTTTTAGCTTTGCTCAACAGCACAATGTTGTTTCAAGCTCCAGATTATAAAAGCTACTTAATAAGCATTACTGATACTGTTTATTTTGTTCTATATACAGGCTACAGTTCTGTGATCTCTCTTCTCAGTCCTGTGAAAATTTGTCTTCAGTTTTACAATCCTCAAACTTCTTCCTGAGAGAATTGGACCTAAGTAACAATGACCTGCAGGATTTTGGAGTGAAACTTCTTTCTGATGGACTGAAGAGTCCAAACTGTCAGCTGGAGATACTGAGGTAAATGGTTTTAAAATAATTAAATAAACATCCGGGGCCCCATCCCAGCTGTGGCTTGACAAACTCACAAATGCACTACATTTGGAGCATATACTGCTCTTTCTAAGGACTTTTTGCTAAAACTTGGGAACCCTTTATTAAGGTATTTAGGGGAGAAGGCAGAGGAGACTTGGAGGAAAGGGATGTTGACTTAATTTGAGTTGGATCTAAGATTCATTTCACTTCTGGCTTTTTTTTAGTATTCCTCCCTATGTGGTGTGTATCAGGCAGATGGAGAGTGGGTGGGTGGAGAGTTGTTTTGTTTTAGGTGTTTTCTGTATTTTGGAATATGTGCATATGTTTGCATGTGCATGTATAGGATTAAGTTTATTTGTATATACATGTATGAATGTATGTGTGTATAAGTAGTAATTAACTGCAGAAGGAATTATAACTTAGAATTATAACTTTAGATTTTTGTTTGCATAAGGAAAATTCAGAGGAACTTCAGATTTGATTTCTGTTAAGCTTATCTGTACTCTATATTTTTCTCCAATAAAAAAAGTTTAGTTTCAAATTGAATTAGTTATAAATTAAATAATTTTAACTCAAAGAAAAAAAAATTGTGTTAGGTATATCTTACCTTATTCTTTCACGTGACGATCTGTCACAACAGAGAAATTTACTCACCTCAGAGAAGAAAATATACGCGCTTTTGAGATTTATAGGCCTCATGTTTCTAGCGTGTGCTTTTCTTTTGCACACTGATGCGAACTGTGGTGCTCTCACATGAGTGTACACAGGAGTGCAACAACTGAATAATTTTGCTTACTAAATTATATTTTTGGTTTGCTTCTCTCCAAAACACTACTACAGTGGTCGGCAATAGGCGGCCCACCAGCAATAATATTGAGCCCGTGCCCGTAGCCAGATTATTTTGATAGCGTCTGGTTCTGAAATAGATCTTTGTCTCGGATCAGATGTGTTTAATTAGGGTGGAGCTAAACTCTGCAGGGCAGCAGCCATACAGGAGCCGAGTTTAAATCCACTACAGTAAATGCTGCTCCACATGAACTTGTACAAGTTTAGGCCACTCATAACATGGATCTGAAAATGCAAAGTGCCAAATATTTTCCAAATTTTGTAATGAGAATTTTTTTATAAATCTTCTCAACAATTTAGAATTATGGTTTGTCACTGGTGTTTTATAGTCATCAGCTTCATGAGGTTTTCTGCTAAAATAAAAACTTAAGTATTCAAATATATTTACGGGAAACTAAGAACATTTTGAAACTGGATAGAAACAAATAGAAATTGCACAGGTCAGTGTGTGATAGTAATATTTGATTGACAAACTAATGTCTTGTGGATTGTTGTGTCTTTATAGATTGTCTGGCTGTATGGTGACAAAGGAAGGCTGTGGTTATGTGTCTTCAGCTCTGAGTTCAAACCCCTCACACCTGAGAGAGCTGGATCTGAGCTATAATCATCCAAGAGATTCAGGAGTCAAGCTGCTCACTGATAAACTCAACCATCCAAACTACAGACTGGATAAACTCAAGTATGTAGAGCATTAAGATTTGTGATTATACAACTCCAAAAACATTATTACAATCTTCACTTATTACAAACCAGTTACACTTTATTTATTTTATAGATTTACAAAAGTTCTTATTGAGAATTTACTGAGGTTATGAATACTAGTTATACTAAGGGGCTGTTCAATGCTTTAGTAAATGTGCAGCTTAAGTAGTTTCTGGCAGGTTTTGACTTTTCCATATTTCCATATCACTTTCCAAAATAATTTCAGATATTTCAAAGGTCCTAACAGCCTACAACAAAAGAACCAAAACTCACAAAGACATACACCAAACAAATAAATATAACAAACAATAGGATATAAATTACAAACCATTTCCATGATTTTTCTAATAATGTTTTATTCACATTCTTCCACTCTCTCTCCCATTCAAATGCACACACATGCAGTACAGACACATGCACAGAAACTTTTTAATTTTTATGCACATTGTGAAGTTTGAGTGGTTGAACAAGTATAACAGTGTACATTTAACTGTAAACCAATTAATGCCCAGATTTTAATGGATGTGGGGTCTGATTGAAGGACCCCACAAAGTAGTATAAACAAGGATGTGTGTGTTTACTGAGTAACTGTGACACTGTGTGTGTTTTGTAGTGTGGATCATGGAGGAGAGATCAGGATTACAGCAGGAGTACGCAAATGTATGTATACACACACTCACACACTTGTCTTATCTTTAGGACAACCCCACATTTCTTAAGTGCATTATTATCATTTGTGACCAGTCACGGAAAGTAGGGACACAAGTCGGTTCTGGGGCATTTTGAGTTATTCACTGATTCTGACAGTGCAGTCTCCAAGCTTTCCAACGATGTGTGACACATGGAAATCTGATAATATTTGGAGAAGTTGTGGCCATTTGAAGGTGCCTACTCAAGAAAGCTCTATAGGGAGAAAAACGCCTCTAAAGTTGCAGTTCTCGCCTGTTCTCACCTGCTGGGAGTGACAATAGTGTTCAAAACTATCTCCTTTCCTTAGCCCGATTCACCACAGTAAGCTTGTAATAATGTGTTCTAATTTGAGTGGTACTGATAGGTTTGCGCTGGAAATTCGAACATGCCACAGTTTGTTTTTGTGTCATTACGTCACATCTGTTTACATAAATAACGAGTCCCAACGAGTAGGCTATATCATGTGAGGATGCTGCAGGTGAAGGATCATTTATAGCCTTTTCTTACAGCAGCTAGAATAATTAAACATCATTTTGATGGCGGATTTTATAGTATGACAAATGGACATTTAGAGATTGAGCTATACATAAATTGAAATCTACAGGTAATGCAAATACACACTAAATGCACATAGTCACACAATGCTGATGTTGTTAACATTAATTTGAGAACAATGTATAACAATAATAATTTGCACGGTTTGATGTGATATGAGCTAAGCAATCATTAGATTTAATCACTATTTATAGTGTGATTTATTGTAATGCTTTTTTTTCCTCATTTGGTTAGAACAAAAGTGGCAGATTTGTTACTTGTTTAGATTTTTCCTGTGAAACTTCTTATTTTGTTCATACTTCCAAGACTACAATCTGATTCCGAAGTACCTGTACAGTATTCACCAGTGACTGACAGCCACACATCCTTAAAGCATTAGATTAATCCACACTGAGGAGTCGTGCCGATGCACAACCCACGTAAAGATGATAATTCTGTAAATAACTGCAATTGCAGGTTTTGAACAGAGATGGCGACAAAGAGGCAAAATTTACAGACTGCAGCTTTAACTTTAGACTTAATATAGAACGTTTATGTAAAACACCCCTGATGTGTTTTCTCTCCATTAGATTCCCATCAGTTCACTCTGGATCTGAACACAGTGAATAAACGCCTCCGTCTGTCTGAGAAAAACAAGAGTCATCACTTACACTGTCACAGAGCTTCAGCCGTATCCTGAAGATCCAGACAGATTTGATTATCCTCAGGTGTTGTGTAGAGAGAGTGTGTGTGGACGCTGTTACTGGGAGATTGAGTGGAGTGGTGAATATGGTGTGTTTATATCAGTGTCATATAAGAGCATCAACAGAAGGGGACAGGGTGATGAGTGTGTGTTTGGATCTAATGATCAGTCCTGGAGTTTGATCTGCTCTCTCTTCGGTTACTCATTCAGACACAATAACATACAAACTGAACTCCCTGTAGAGTCAATCAGCGGTAGAATAGGAGTGTATGTGGATGACAGTGCAGGAACTCTGTCCTTCTACAGCGTCTCTGGAGACACAATGAGCCTCATGCACACAGTCCAGACCACATTCACTCAACCACTCTATCCTGGGTTTACCGTTTATCATGTTGGATCATCAGTGAAACTGTGTTGATGAAAAAGAAAAGAGGCTTGACACAGAAAGACGATGAACACTTATATATAATAAATGCTAGCAAGAAATATTAACACAAGACAATGAATATAAGATGACTGAGGGTTTAAATATACTAGATAACAAGGGACTAAATGAAGGACAGGTAATGGTGATAAGTGGATACAAAATAAGACAGCAATGGAAACACAGGAACTGAAAACCAGTCCATGAGACAAAAGGACAAAAGACAAATCGAGAGTGAGTTTGCAGACTTTAAGGAAGACATTGAGTTAGAATCTACAACAAAAGAAACAGGAACAGCATGTTAAAGTCAAGGGAATTAAGAGAATGAATCAATTTAATTATGTTGATCAATTCCTGTGTAAATAAAGGATCTAAGGATCTCTGATCTAAGGATTAACATGTCTGTTAATTCCATTGTGCTTTATTTTCTTTTTTTACTCAGTTCAATCATTTATAATCATTATGTGTACAACATGTATGTTGTTGTCATTTGATTTACACCATTTATCATTTTATTATTATTCTCAGGTTTATATTTACCTTTACTCTGTTTTTGTTCATATTTTATTGTCCTGCGATAATGTCTGGTATGAGTGCTCTGGTTCCTAAGGATGAATTTGCCAATACATTGGCAGCTTTAAATACACAGGAGTGATCAGAATCCATGCAAGACTCCACTCGGTGAATGATTTCCTGCTACCATTTGGAATGCCTGGGCCAGTTGTTCAAAAGTAATCTGACCTGATTTCGGATTGATTGTATCTCGGAAATCAATTGTTCAAAATAAAAAATAATTATGTAATCAGATTAGATCACAAATCACAAAATCCAATCCCTTCCATATTCAATTTAAGAAGAAATTATAAAACTCTACCAGTTCAAAAAAGCTTATGTTACGTCCTACGCTTTCCATATTCAACTTACGGAAAAAGCTTAACTGACAACACCAGTTGTTTTTTCCGTAACGTGAATACGGAAGGTGGTCTGGTGGAAGCTAGGTACTTTACTTTATAACTTGTTAAATATGGATATTTTTTACACAAATGTATTGGTTCGCTTCAGAAGCCCTTTATTAAGCCCCTGGAGCCATGTGGCATACGTTTATGACGGATGGATGTGGATGAAGACACTTTCTTCATTGTCATACTTGTTGGTCTTGCTTACTGCCATTATAAAGTTTGGTAAACCTTTTTTTTTTTTTTTGTGGTCAGTAAGAGACGTACCATGGTAAATAAAGGGAAGATGGTTGTTATATTAATAAACACTTTTTTATGTCAAACCTGTTTTAGCATCATTATCTTAAACAATTATTAATAATGATCAAATGATGAACAAACCATTAGTAAATCATCACTATGTAATTTGATGTAACATGAACTTGTAAGCTGGTCTGTGTTCAAAAACAAACATGTATAAAGCAGTGTTTTAAAGAAGAGTAATTTATTAGTTTTGAAGTGAATAAACATCTATAAATGCCTTACAGTCAAGGTGATTCCAGTGGGTTTCATTAAATCCCTTCACTCATGTGTTCCGTGTGGGATCTAGTGATAATATGAACTGGTTTTACCCTACACTGAAGCTCACATCAGGTGCACAGCAGTTAAAGACTCCATGTGTGTCAGAGAAGACAGCTGTCTATACCCTCACAATTCAGCACTTACAATGCAGTACACACTACAGTGTTCAACACCTGTTATACTTGATGTGTAAACACGTGAATAAATCATTCTACAAAGCTTTCTGCATCCCCAAAACTAAAGTATAATCTCTTCATCATGCATAAACATGTTTCATATAATTTACAGATCATTTATATGTGATCTTATGAGCATATCAGTACGTAAAGTGTTGGATTTGCATAAACACTAATGTACATCAAGGGCGTGTGTACAGTTTCTAAATCAGTTTTACATTTAAACAACTTTAGAAATGTACAAATGTTTACTATTCTTTATTCTATTTTTCCCCAGAATGAATTCTCATGTGGACTTTAAGGTTTCCATCTTGATTGAAACTGTTTCCACAGTGAGGGCATATGCAAGCTTTCTTTCTTGTGTGAATGTTCATGTGTCTTGTAAGGTTTCCTTTCTGAGTGAAAGATGTTCCACACTGCTGGCAGATGTAAGGCGGCTTTCCAGTGTGAGTTCTCATGTGGCTTTTAAAGTTTCCTTTATGCCTAAAACCCAATCCACACTGTTGGCACATGTAAGGCTTCTCTACAGAGTGAACTCTCATATGCTTTTGTAGGTTTCCTTTTTGCCTGAAATTCTTTCCACACTGAGAGCAGGTGAAAGGCTTCTCTCCAGTGTGAATTCTCATGTGGACTTTAAAGCTTCCTGAATCATTGAAAATTGCTGCACACTCTTGGCAGGGGTAAAACTTTCTTCCAGTGTGAACTCTCATGTGGACTTCAAGGTTTTCATTTTTTTTGAAACGTAGTCCACACAGATGGCAGGTGAAATTACCCACAGTCCCTGACTTTTCATGCCTTTTTCGTGAGGTAGTATTTTCAGTCTGTGAAGATTTTTCTTCAGTCGTGAAATTATGATGCGCCTTGTTCTGATCTTTCTCTTTCACTTCATTCAGATCTTGACGCTCCTCTTTCAACGCCATCAGGTCTAAGGTGAAAAAATAGTTTATCCCAGTTTAATGTCACAAAGCAAAATACATCAAAACATTTAAACACATAAAATATCAAATTATAACAAGTATGCTAGATCCTATACACAATCAATGGTTTATATGTCTTTTGAAAAATGACAGGTGGCAGTGTTTTGCATACGTTCGGCCAAACAAATGTACGTTTGCGTCAATAGTTCCTATTGTGTTGGGTTAAACCCTACTCTGAAACAGGAGCTAATTTAGTCCCACCAAAAGTGTCCCTGTAGCTTAAAGGATTAGTCCACTGTAAAATAAACTTTTCCTGATAATTTACTCACCCCCATGTCATCCAAGATGTTCATGTCTTTCTTTCATCAGTCAAAAAGAAATTAAGGTTTTTGATGAAAACATTCCAGAATTATTCTCCATACAGTGGACTTCAATGGCCTCCAGATGGTTGAAGGTCAAAATTACAGTTTCAGTGCAGCTTCTAAGGGCTTTAAACGATACCAGACGAGGAATAAGGGTCGTATCTAGTGAAACGATCGGTCATTTTCGAAAAAAAAAAAAAAAAAAAAACGACTGTATATGCTTTATAAACACAAAGTATCGCCTTGAACGTACTTCTGGTTTCCGCATTCTTCAAAACGCTTACGCTGTATGTCCTACACCTTCCCTATTCTACTTACGGAAAAAACGAAGCTGGTGCTGCGTTCGTTCCGTAAGTAGAATAGGGAAGGCGTAGGACATAAAGCATACAGTTGTATTTTTTTTTTTTCAAAAATGACCAATCGTTTCGCTAGATAAGACTCTTATTCCTCGTCTGTTATTGTTTAAAGCCCTTTGAAGCTGCACTGAAACTGTAATTTTGACCTTCAACCATCTGGAGGCCATTGAAGTCCACTAGGAGAATAATCCTGGAATGTTTTTATCAAAAACCTTAATTTCTTTTCGACTGAACGAAAGAAAGACATGAACATCTTGGATGACATGAGGGTGAGTGAATTATCAGGAAAAGTTTATTTAAAAGTGAACAAATCCTTTAAATCGTTCCCAGTTTCTGCAGTGACAACCAGGGTCATGGGAATTTAGGTCACCACATTTAGAAACAATACTTAGTCTATAAAACATATCAAAACTCCAGGAAGTACAACAAGTGTATCTGTGAGAACACTCATTAAACAGCATACACCAGGACATTTGACTGCACAATCACATTTTGACATTACTGATACTACTTGTGCTTCGAATCATAATACCAACGGACAGTCTACCAGTGGCAGCATTTCACAAACCTCTATTTGAGTGTGCTTGTCATGATAACGGAAAGGAGAAAGAACTTCAAATGTAATTTTTGGTCATACAGGTAAGAGCAATACATCATTGGAAACTGTAAAGGTTCTAAGAATACTTCTTCTCTAAAAGATTATTTGTGTACATTCACAATACCAACAAAACATAGCGCTTTTGTAAAATAAACAAATAGTAGTTCACGTATTTTGAACCTTGTTTTACCCCTAAGAACAAATTGAGCTAAAGCTCAGCGATTGTACACACTGTAAAGACAGTAACAATGGTCTCAATTTTACATTATCAATCTAAGCTCGTGTCCAGTGATGAAACATGATAAATAAAAAAAAAAGTTATTCAACCCAAGCCTCTATCACAAGAACGACTTGAGTATGAGTTTCTCAGTGATGCCCTACTCAGTTTGAGGTACATTATGAGACGTAATTCCTCACTATCAGCATTAACAGGTGTATGTCTATCATCAAACCGATGTGTACAATTCTAATTTATTGCAGTGCACATGTGGTAACTTTATCATTAACTGTATCAATAACAGTGCATACATTAGCCCAGCACTAAAGTGAATGACTAATGTAACATTAATATTAATGGACAGTTTTAGGTTATAGTAGCCAACAACTGATTAGCAGAAGTATTTCAGTAAGACAGTGATAACGTGAGTTAACCGAAGACATACACAATTATAGCTAAAATACAAAACTATGCAATTTGTACACTCAGTATAAAATACATCAATAGTTAATCACTTGCAGGTTGTGATTTTGAGGACCAAGTTAGTTTAAAAAGGCAGGTAAAATAAACCAAATTTCCTGAGCACAGCATCTTGTCGACATGTTATCCACACAAATGAGCTACAGCATTTGAGGGGGTTCAAGTTTTCACAGGATGTCCACACAGAACGTAGGCAGGCATTATGTAAACGTGTTAACTTGTGATGTGTAAAATTCGCAGAAATGGGTTTCGAAGGACTTGTTTAAGCGGTATAGAGTCGACGCTTTCTTTTAACAGACAATAACTTTATTTATAATGCGCTTTACAGCTTTGTGGTCTGTTTACATTCACATACAGCCACATTACACACTGCATGGTAATTTTCAAAAATCCATAATAGGGGCACTTTAAGGCTTCTCTCCAGTGTGAATAATCAAGTGTCTGTCCAAGTGTCCTTTTTGAGTAAAACTTATTCCACATTGTTGGCATTTGAAAGGCTTCTCTCCAGTGTGAATTCTTATGTGACTGTTCAGGTGTGATTTTTGAGTGAAACTTTTTCCACACTGTTGGCAGGTAAAAGGCCTCTCTCCAGTGTGAATTCTCATGTGACCATTCATGTGTCCTTTTTGAGCAAAACTCATTCCACACTCTTGGCATGTGAAAGGCTTCTCTCCAGTGTGAATTCTCATGTGGACTTTAAGGCGTTCTTTTCGATTGAAATTTATTCCACACTCTTGGCAGGGGTAAAGCTTCCTTCTGGTGTGAACTCTCATGTGGACTTCAAGGTTTCCATGCTTTTTGAAACTTAGTCCACACAGATGGCATGTGAAATTACCTACAGTCCCTGACTTTTGATACCTTTTTCGTGAGGTAGTTTTTTCAGTCTGTGAGCATCTAAAAGATTTTTCTTCAGTTATGAAATCATGATGTGTCTTGTACTGATCTTTCTCTTCCATTTCATTCAGATCTTGACTGTCCTCTTTCAACAGCATCAGGTCTAAGGCGAAAAAAGTTGTATTTAATTTCTAGTTAATGCCACAAAGCAACAGTTATCAAAACATTTAGACGCCTACAACATCACAACTATGGATGGACGGTTACCGATTTCATGATAAACCATGATAAGATGTCCTGACGTTAAAACTATGTTCGATTATCATGATTTTGAAAATTTGCAGTAAATCTTGTCCAGGTAGCATCAGTCTGACACTGAAGCTTATTTTTTTTGTACTAGAACACATGGCGGAAGGCAGTGACAGCACTGGGGAGATTCATCCCCCAAAAATCCTTCCCACCACGGCTGCAGCTTCTCAGTGATGTCCGATATTGTGCATATTATTGCATGTTATTGTTAAGCCTCACTAAAAACATTAAAAAAAACCATTGTAAAGCACCATAAAGTTTTCGTGCACTATTTTCCAAGGCTTCTGAAACCATTTGATAGCTTAACCCTTTAACAGTCACACTAAGAATACATTTCCAAAAAAATATTTTATTACTAAAATGGTGTTCCTGAAACCACATTTAGTAACTTTTTTTTTATTTTTTTTTTTTAAGATGACCCATTTACTAAGTGGATACCAGCTGGCTGACTTGCGCAACTGGGGTAATTTTCTTTTGTATTAACTAACAAGCAGTAGGCATTAATAGAGTTTTTCATGAGTGCAACTTAAGATGAAGTTCCATCCATGGAACTTCATGTATCCATGACTTAATTTAAAAAAAACATGTTCTTATTATAACACATGTAGCCTGGTTCACACCTGCCAGCTCCAAGTGGGACCCGAACCCGGACCCATCCGCATGGGAGTTGGACGCTCTAACAAGGACCCTAAAAGCTGCAACCTCTAGCATCAGTCACTAGAACATCTCTTGAGATCAGGGGAGTGAGGTTTACACACACACAGCTCTTACTAACCTATGTCTGTTACACTCACCCCTCTAAACCTCACTCCCATCCGGGTCACGGCACCAACATAGCCCCTCCAATTCACACCTGCCCGCTCCAAGTGGGACGCGAACCCGGGCCCATCCACATGGGAGTCGGACACTCTAACAAGGAGGCTAAAGGCTGCAACCTCTAGCGTCAGTCACTAGAGCATCTCTTGAGATCAGAGGAGTGAGGTTTACATGCACAGCTCTTACTAGCCTACGTCTTTTAGACACATACAATTAATGCATTGAAAAAGTGCAACATTTAATGTAATAATAGAAATCACATTTTTTAAATAAATACAAGAAAAAACAATTACAAAAACAAATACATTTAAATTATATTACAAACAAATAATAAACAAATAAGATTTAGTGACAATCTGTATAAAACAAATGGCAAAAAATAGTCAATGTAATAGAACAAATTATTGATCTATGAGATATGGCATTTTTTAAACAAAGGTACAACTATATTCTACATCCAGAGTAATCTTTAAAAAAAATTGCATTGGATGCATTTTTAAATTTTTTTAAATGCATCCAATGTAAAAAATGAAATAAAATAAATATTAGAATAGAATATTAAACATCACCTCTGGTCACAATCACCTCTGGTGATATGCAACAAAGCATTGTTTTTTGTTGTTCAAACAAAGGAACAGCTTCCCATCTCCACATTTGGAACATCGCCAACGTGACACTCCACCTTTGCACAAATTGCATCTCCCTCGCTGAGTGCCAAATGTTGGCCAGTGTCCAATGCCATCGTAGCGGACTTCCAGGCTGGGATGGAGAACTCGGGGGTTAGGACGACGAACTTCTGGTTTGTGCTTTGCACTTGGTGCCTGGCCAACCCTGGCTGGTACCTTGTTGGCTCCCTTCAACGTAGCTGCCACCGACAGGCGGAACTTCTTCAAGGGCATCGGTTTCTGTTCAAGAAGGTTGCAGTCTTGCTTGTAGACAAGCCATGCATTCACAATGCTCACATCAATGATGTACCCAAACAAAGGCAGGTACCATCGCCGTGCCTTCATTGGCGTTTTATAGAGGTGCACAAGCATATCGGAGAGATCGATGCCCCCCATGGCTTGATTGTATGCCTGAACAATGGATGGGCAGGGGACATCAACCTTCTGTTGTGCCTCTTTTTTTAATCTTTTCACTGAAGAAAGCGGCTCCACCCCACAAGCATTGCTCAGCAAGGTGACACACTTGTTGTCGAACCACTTCACTGCAATGACTCCCTCTGATGAACAGAAATCGACAAAACCTTGGCCTCGCTTCACCATCTCCTTGTCGCTGATCAATGTTGCACCACCTGAAAAATGTGGAAATAAAAATTTGTTTGTGTATAAATCCTAATACAGTTTCTATATGCATGAGAAAATGTATGGGCATGCATGCATGTTGTAGTTGTGTTTGTATATTTAACAATTAATTATAATTAACATAACACTGAAAGTACATTACCTGAGTGATTTGTTCTGACGGTACCCACACTTCTCAGACCCAGATTGGTGTGCAGTGTCTTCACCAAATTGAAGCTGGTAAAGAAGTTGTTGTAGAACACCACAGTTTCCTCTTTGTGTGTGATAGAGCTGCAGAGAATTGAGACAACCTTGGCACCTAGGTGGAGGTCTTCCAAGCCCAGATGTGCATGCTCTTCCTCTTGAATGTTGAAGAATGTTGTAGCCCCTTGGTACAATATAAAGTCATGGATGATGCCAGAGGAGCTGCCCCGACAGAAGATCTTAAACCCCCACTTATCTGGCTTGTTTTGAATATACTGCCTGAGTTTGCCAGCTCTGGTGCCCTTGTAGGCCACCATCACTTCATCAACACTCTGCCTGTTGGTGTGGGGAATGAGAAGGCATTGTTCTCTGAACATGTCAAAAAGAGGGCGGATCTTATGGAAGCGGTCAGTGCAGCCCTCCATCTGGAAGTTGTCATTGAAGTGGACATTTCTTCGTAGCACATTGAAACGCTTCACTGACATGGTATCAGCCACTTGTGGGAATCGTGACTCACAGGCCCAGTAATCATCTATAGAGGGAAATTTAAAAACTCCCATGTACAGTAAAACTGACAAAAAATCTTCCATTTCAGAAACTGTGGTGTTGATGGATGTCCCGGTCTGTTGAACTGAGTACTGGTTGGTATGCTCAGTTATGTGCTCAATCATCTGGTCAGTGAAGAGCCTCTTCCAATACATAAACGGTGTTTGGACTGACTCTGGAATCATGAAGACCGGCTCGGGCACAGTGAAAGGTGGAATGTCCTTCTTGACCCATGTGGTCTTTCTGGTCTTTGTAGAAGGGGAGGGAGTTTGATAGAGGTCTAAAGAGGCCTCAACAAGTCTGTTCCTCTTTCTCCGTTTCTTTGGAGGGGGCGGCAAATCTTCATCATTTTCATTGTCTGGATCACTTAGATCTTCAACCTCAGAATCACATGGATCAGCAGGTAAAAGTGCAATAGTGCTGTAGGCTGTAGATGTAGTTGTGGGATGTCCATAAAATGTCAGACAGTCCATTAGGTCTGAAAGAAATAGGACCTTAACATTACTTTACACAAGAATGATAAACTGTATCTTGATTAATCAGTGCCTCATGCACATCTACTATCCATGAAAATGAATAATTGTCATGTTGACA
Organism: Megalobrama amblycephala; assembly: GCF_018812025.1. NCBI lineage: Eukaryota > Metazoa > Chordata > Actinopteri > Cypriniformes > Xenocyprididae > Megalobrama > Megalobrama amblycephala. The sequence continues at coordinate 38,957,276 of NC_063057.1, read as the reverse complement.
AACTGTTGTCCCAACATATAGGCACATTGAAATTTCATATAAATTGATAAGAAAAATGGCATACCGAGTAAGACACATTCGATAACATACAACTATGAAATTAGATAAGACAGAAAATGTTGAAGTTTGAGTAATAAGAGTTTACTGTGCTAAAAAAAAAAAAAAGGACAAATATGTCCATCCATAATTACAATTACATACTCATAAACATGTTATATTTGTCAGATTATTGAACAGAAAATGTAATGTCTGTAGATAGCTACCCATCTAGACAGCTGTAGCTATTGCTATTCAATGTAGTGTTATTCCAAAAAGGCTCAGAAATGAGTAATGTTAGGACTACCATGTTATATTTTGTTGCTGAGCAGTTCAGATTACCACTAACTGGGGTGCATTTCCAAAAGCGAATCCTATGTCGCAAGTTCCGTCGTTACCAATAAAGTTCAATGGGACTTACGACCATGGTTCACCAACAATGTTTTCGGGAAACGCAACCCTGGGCAATTCGACCGAGCGGTCAAGCACTTTTTCTGATGCAAAACACAGGTACATTTTATCACCGCGTTTCTGCCATTTAACTAAATATAGCTGTTAGGAGATTTAGAACATAAAATCCGATAAAAAAAAAAAAGCTTACCTCAAATATTAGCGTCACTTGCAGTTTTTGAAGAGATGCGTCATGTCAATATACTTCCGGTTTTCGTTCAGCTTCTCAGCAACAATATATTTTGCAGCATTCCCACCCAGTGGGTATAAGGGCAATTACACACTTTATTCAATGAGGGCCAAAAATTGGGTTTGGCAAGTTTTAATTAGAGCAATTTGATCACGAAAAAGGTCAACCACGCATTTACAATGCATGTTAAAAGGTTAAACAAAACTGTTTTATTCTAGCCTCATGCACTCATTTTTTTATTGACACTTGTATAGATACATTTCATAAAGCAACATTTTGAGCAAAAAGCTGAGAAAATCACATCTACATCTGGATTGGATTCAAAACAATAATCAAAACAGATGGAGTAGATCGAGTCCATCAACACCCCTAAAGCTTCACAGGCCTAACCACTTCCTCGGTCGACATTTCACTCAATAACATTAGGCATTTTGATTTATATGCTGTTTATTGTTGACGATTGAATCATTTTACATATCGTTAGCCTCATAGCATAATTGCCTAAGTCATTCATTTTCAAATGATACTTAGGCAATTATGCTATGAGGCTAACGATATGCATCTGCTTCCATATGAGATCGCACAGGACAGAAGAGTGCTAAATTCCCCATCCACAAGTCTCTTCTGGTTCAGCAGCCACACACAACCATCGTCTTTTCTTCTTAATTTCTTCTTCTTTCAAGATGAGTACTTAGAAGCATATCCTTCTCCATCGTTTTTGATTCTTGTTCTCTTGGTGTATCTTCTGAACTATGTTGCAATGGTGGATGCACTATTTTTCTTCTCCGATCCTGCCCAGCGAATGATGACATGGCTCAGTGCTGCCCTCTGATGTCTGGTAGAGTATAGAAAAAAACTGTACTGCGCACGTGTCGAACTCGGCCATCCGCGGTCGAGTATACTTTGAAAGATGCTCGGACACGACTGCGCACAAGACACATCCGGTTGTGGAAAGTGAAGTATACCCGGGCCTTTAGCATGTTAGCCAGGGTTCAAAGCACCAAATGCAAGTAAAAATCAGCGTTGAAAGGGTGTTACTCGCCAGTTGCCTGGTAATTTTAGGAATTTTGACAATGCATGGTTGTGAGAATGTGATATGGCTTAGTGCGATCATCAAATCACATATGTTGTGATGTAACTATATAAATATATAGACTAACGCACATTTGTTCATAAAATTACTGTAAATATTATTTGTTTTTATATGTTGTTGAATGTGGTTTGGCACTTCTGGATCAGAGCGCTTTTGTCCATTGAATCAGAGCGCTGGGCTATACTGCCCATTGTTGCCAGTAAACCTGATAATACTCAACACCATTGGTTCAAAGTGCTGTCAATGCTTTGGCAACGTAAACCCTTTTTACCATGCCAATATGCTACTTGAATCTGAATTTGTCAATCGCTGACTATGATGCAGTTTTTCAAATATGAGGAAGATTCATGACTCAACCACAGACTCACGACTCTGTTCGTGGTATGTAAACACTCAATAATATACTTGAAAATCGCCCTGTTTGCACTAAGACAATATTTATTCTGATTTCTTTCTTTTGTGTGGCTGATCATGCTATTTAGGGCTGGGCGATATATCGCATGCAATTGTCACGCGCATTTCGTCAGTAAAGCTGGTTCCCTGATTACCGCTAAATCGCCATCACCTGCTTTCAAATGGAGCGGCATTTAATAGACAGAGACGTAGTTCACTGACTAGTTACGCAATATCACGTTCATTATCGAAGGCGATTCATCTTCGATACTGAACGCGATTTTGCGTGGCTTGTCAGTGAACTACGGCTCTGTCTATTAAATGCCGCTCCATTTGAAAGCAGGTGATGGCGATTTAGCGGTAATCAGGGAACCGACTTTACTGACGAAATGTGCGTGAAAATCGCATGCGATATATCACCCAGCCCTAATGCTATTATTTGGAGTTCGTGTGAGTAACAAAAATGCTTTCTGTTTACAGATTTGACTGCAATAATAATGCAAAAACTGACTCTTCAAATCAACATTAAAATGTCAAGTTTTACGAAAAATAGTCTATAATAATGTCTGAATATATATAATGGATGTAGGCCAGTAAGAGCTGTGCATGTAAACTTGACTCCCCTGGCCTGAAGAGGCGTATTAGCTAATGCTAGAGCCTGCGGTCTTTAGCGTCCTTGTTAGCGCCAGCCTCCCATGCCAGACTTCAGTTCAAATCTCACTCGGAGCGGGTCGAGTAGGACCGTTACATATATGAATAACCTAGTAATGCAGCAGCTGTTTTATGTAAGGCTATACAGTCATCTAGTAGTTATACCTTTTGCAAATAATAACTTGTGCATCATTTAGAGGTATATATTTAGTATATTTACTAAATATTTAGGGAACATTTAGTTAATTTCCCCTTCAAATACAAAATATTTATTAAAGGATCAAATTACTGAGTTCAGCTTTGAGAATTAAACTAACCTGTTTGTTCTTCAGTATCTTCATTTTTCACTGTAAATGTTTCTTCAATCTTCATGTCTCCACTCTCCTCTTTAATAAACTCCATCTTTGTTTGTTCCTCAGTTTCTTCTTGTTTCACTGTGAATGTTTCTTCAATCCTAAAGTCTTCACTCTCCTCTTTAATAAACCCCATCTTTGTTTGTTCCTCAGTATCTTCATGTTTCACACTGTACGTTTCTTCAATCTTCATGTCTTCACTCTCCACTTTAATAAACGACATCTTTATAATACTGTCGCTTGGCTCTCAGTCGCTTCCCCAGGAGGTTTTCTGTGTGTTTGTCCTGTTTGAGATGAGAATAATTTACAGAAAGAAAATTAAATTCAAACTAAATCTCTGGGTGTGTTTTAATCAGCTCCTTAGTTCAGTAGTCAGTGCTCTGTTAAGGGCAGTGTTTTCCATACATTGATTTATTTGTGGCGGCCACAAAAGATTTCAGTGCTTCCCATTCATTAACTAGACTCTGGAGGCCCTCAAAAAATATATAAAAGTTTTCATAATAACATAAAAGTTCAAACGAGACACGTTTGTAAACTTGTTTTTGTCAAACTGAAAGGATGAAACTAAAAGGTTTGATTTTTTTAAGTGCATTTGTTTTAAAATATATGGCTATTACTTAATAATATTGCAAAATTATTATTATTACTACATTTTGTAATATAGACGGAGACACTATATCACTAATAAAAAGAGGTATGAGTCCCCATTAAAGTTTCAGGTAAAAGTCAATGCACAGCATGCAATGCAATGAAGTGCAATGAACTCTCAAAGTGCACCAGATTAATACATTTATCTTTAAAATGTACAAAATTTTCTTACGGGGGAATAATGTCCCCCAAACCCTCTGCTCCACCCACTACAGTTTCACTAAATCCCATGGGAAACACTGAAAGGAGTCAGTCAGAATGGGAGTTAATGGCCTTAAATCACCTGATTAGACAATGTAAACACTCAAAACTGACAATACAAATTAATAAAACAATGCAAGTTATACATACACTTAATATAGTAGGCAGTTTAGGTATGATTTGTAGGAATCAAGATAAGCAGGAAACAGAAATACAGCACTTCGAATCACTGAATCTTTTTGGAAAGTATTTGATTCAGTTGACTCGGAGTTTTGTAAAGTTTCATGACTACTTGCCACAGTCGCCAGTGAGCGAATTCGTGTTTATGATAAACTGAATCACGATAAAGGGCGCGTAATGAGACGCATCTTTTCTGTTACTCGCGAGTTTTCATTGTTACTTTGCTCACTCGATGATAATACATGTTAGATAAAGCAATGCTATGTTACATTTAATAATACACAATTCATTTTGCGTCGCTTTAAATGGTTTCTAGCGCTTTAAACACCTTAAACGTTTAAAACACAAACCTTTTTTTTCAGCAGAATCACAACAGATGCAGGAGCACGTCGCTGATTTATGACGTCACGCTCCCGGAGACCAAAATAAAAGTCTTGATCACACGCTGCTGCGTCTATAATCACAAAAGTGCATACGAATTTACGAATATATATATATATATGTAATTTTTTTTTTTTTTTTTACATTTTTTTTTTGTTAACACAATTAAGAGTTGAGTGTATTGGTGAAATACATTTAAAAACAATAATACATTCCACATTAGAGTTAAACAAATACACATACAAAAATACACAACATTATACACATGGCTATATATAGCAAAAAATAATAATAACAACATAAAATTAAAGTAATAAAATAAACATTATTAAAGAATAATATTAATAATAAATAAAAAAAGATAACTCCCAAGCTGCAGTGCGAGTGGAGAGTCTGGTCTGTCTGCACTGCCCTGTTTCTATGGCCAGAATGTGCTTGCCAAGTTTATACATCGTCAATGGTTTCCTGAGTTTCACATCACTCACTGTGCTCAGGTAGTTTTCAACAGTATACTCTCAATTTAGTGCCGAATAACATTCCAGTTTGAGTTGGTTTTTAATGGTGTTTGTCCAATGGGTGATGTCTTTTTCTTATGTCCAGCCCTTGGTGTTTTATGGCTTTGTAATTGTATGTGTTGGGGTTGCTTGTTTGTTGGTGTTTCCAGAATTTTATGGCTCTGTTTTGGATGTTTAGAAGGAGAGGGTATTGGCCTAATTCTGCCCTGCATCCATTGTTTGGTGTTTTTCTTTGAACTTTGAGTATTCTTTTACAGAATTCTAAATTTAGAGTTTCAATCGGATGTTTTTCCCAATTTAAGAAATCAAATTTTAGGCTATAAGGACCCCATGCTTCACTGCCATATAAAACAACTGGTTCAATTATGGATTTGAAGTTTGAGCCAGATTTGGATTGTGTTGTTAATTTAATCTTTTAAAGCCATTTGAGTTCATTCACAGCCAAAGTAAAATTACCCGTTGAAGATATATTTATGCAGAGGTAAGTGTATGTTTTTGTGATTTCAATGGTTCTATGTGATAGTGTGAATGTATGTGTTGGTCCCTGAGATGTGGAGCGTTTCTGGAACATCATTACTCTAGTTTTTTGGAGGTTGACTATCAGGGCCCAGGACTGACAGTAATCCTTCAAGCAGGTTCAGGCTGTCCTGAAGCCCCTCTTTTGTGGTTGTCAGAAGAACCAGGTCATCTGTGTAGAGAAGACACTTTATTTCTGTGTCATGTAGAGTGAGACCTTAAATGGGAGCACATTTTAATATATTGGCCAATTGGTTGACGTAAATTGCAGCCCTGTTTTACTCCACACCCATGGGGGGAAAATTCAGTTCTTTGGTTTCCAATTTTAAAGTGCCCCTATTATGCCAGTTTAAATGTTCCTAATATTGTTTTGGGAGTCTCCTACATCAGGTTTACATGCATGCAAGGTCAAAAAACACTTTAGTTTTCTCATAATATATATTTCATTTTACCTCAGTTCACAAAGATTGGTAAACGATCCGTTTGAATCGTAGTTGATTTTGAAGAATCAGTCTCTCTAAACCCCTCCTTTCCGAGAGCCTACACTGCTCTGATTAGTCAGATGGCCCAATCCTTTGTGATTGGTCTACTGCGTGCCCATTGCCATAAATGAATGACAGCTATCAATTCACAAGACATTGTGTACAATGTATGGACAGAAAAGATAGGATTGATTTACCATATCAATTCTAGCCTGAGTCCGACAATGAAACGTCTGAAGTAGTCGATCAACTAGAAACTGATTCGTAATCATGACGATGTTTCTATATGGTAAGTGTCACCTTAGTTTGCGTTATTTATCAGACGTGATTATACTTTATGTAGGTGCACCTGTGGGAACTGTATCAGAATGCCAAGCGAAGCTGAAAACCTCTAACATAAGATAAACATCTATGAGCGTTTATTCCTGAGTATGATATCCCTGTGTATGACCCTCGACTGTTTTCTCTGCTTACGATACCTCGCTGCCTGCCTTGACCATTGTACTCTGTCTGCCTGGATTGTGTGTATACTGTTTGCTGCCTGCCCTGATCTACTGCCTGGTTTTAGACTTCGTCTCTGCTTTGCCCTGTTTGTACCTGAGGCTGGTGATCGACCCCTTCCTGTTTGTACTACGAAATATCTTTTAATAAAGCTGCAAATGGATCCCAACTCTGTTGATTCATCGTTACAAGTGATGGGCGATTTCAAAACACTGCCAAAGTCACGTGAACCATTTAAATTTCAAAACGTTTTGAAACACATATGACACAACGAAGCTTTGCTAACTGAAATCACGTGACTTTGGCAGTTTTATACACGCTCAAACCACTGATTCAAAACAAAAGATTTGTAAAGCTTCGAAGCTTCGTAAAGCTTTCGCACATCACTATATATTTTTTTTAACCTTATTTAGTAATAGTTTTTAAATGACCATCACTAGATATTGTTGAATAAAGTCGTTATTTAGTTTTTTTTTTCATTAACTGTTTTGAATATGTCTTTAGTACCTTTCTGGGCATTTGAAAGTGAATTATCTTGCTGTCAATGGAGGCCTCACTGAGCCGTTGGATTTTATCAAAAATATCTTAAATTGTGTTCTGAAGATGAACAAAGGTCTTACGAGTGTGGAACGACATGAGGGTGAGGAATTAATGACATAATTTTCTAACTCTAAGGCTAAAATTAGCTCCTCTTAAAAATAACTGAATAATCTCCTACACAGTTGGCATAGTGAACGCAGTGCAGCGCTTCCATGTTTACATCAGAACGCCGTATGCGTGTGATGTTGACACAGAAGTAGGACAATAATGACAGGGGAGAGAAGAAATTGTTGAATAAAGTCATGCTTTTTGTTTTGTGTTTTTGCACAAAATGTATTCTCATCGCTTCATAACATTAAAACATCAGTCACATTGACTATTTTAACAATGCCTTTACTACATTTCTGGACCTCAAAAGGTGCAATGACGTTGCTGCCTATGTGTGGTTCAGAAATCCTCGGATTTCATTAAAATTATCTTAATTAGTGTTCTGAAGATGAACGAAGATTTTACTGGTTTGGAACGACATGAGGGTGAGTAATTAATGACAGAAATTTCATTTTTGGGTGAACTAACCCTTTAATAAATAGAACATTAATTATATTGGTAATGTAAAAATAAAAAATCTCTTCTTTTATTTTTTGATAGCAGGCTATAAGTAATGCTTATTTAACCAGGAAAATGTCACAATATTAATGCTGCAATATGTAAGATTTTTGCAGTAAAATATTCAAAAACCAATGGGCCAGTGTTATATATTTTGTTCACTTGAGTACTTACAATATCTCAATTGTTTCCAACTATTTGTAAATCGTGAGATAATTGCTATTTTAACCAAGGCTCCAGGATGTGTGAGGAGTCCTCTGTCAATGGCGCCATATCCACATTAACCTCAGTTTCTGGTTTTATTTTGTAGAAACCATGGAAACACCAAAGACAATTTAATATATTACACGTTTTAGTAGGCAAGGGAACAACTGTTTTGTTACATTTATAGACAGAAAACTAATTATTGTTATATACCTCAACACGTTTAGTCTTGTTTAAATCTAACTTTGTTAATTTTTTGCGAGTACCATGCTTTACCATGTCTCAGAGAAAAACACTATTTTGTCAAATAGCTTACTTAGCATAATCAGACGCAGCTTTATTTTTAGTAATAATACAGCATTTTCTCCATCATAAAATATGTTTCAAGAGGCCTGCCATTTAACAACACAAGCCATCCAGCATTTAATATATTCTAAAATCGATCTATCTTACTGCAGTGTGTCTCAAACAAGTGTCTCACAGCAGCCTGCCAAGCGAACGCACAGAGTAACGTTTTAACATCATTTTCAACACACTTAAATGTGTCTAATATGATAAACAGAGCTGTGTTACCTCATACTCATGACTGGAAAAGCGGAAGTGGCGCCGGCAACTGTGGCATAATAAAAGCTCTGCTGCTCATGAGGCATGTGTTAGGCTTTCGTCTCTCATTGCCAATCGCTCCAGCTCCTCGTTCAGCTCCCACAACACTCGGTCCTGCTCTGCTTCATACTACAGTAACATTAATAATCTCGTCCATGAACATGACTTCTGCCTGAGTCCTATCCCAATTCTTTTCCACCGGCTGTGAGGTGAAGACCACATGTCCCAAGATTCCTCACTCAAACTTGGCAACATCAAGCTACGCCTTTGTTTTGAATAGGCGACTTCTAGTGGATGAAAAACTTCATATTGTAGCTTTGAGTGTAACTGAGACATGAATTTAAATTTGAAAAATAAAAAACTGAGGACTTGGCCTCCTCCCTTTCAGAACACCAACTGCACGCTACTGCAATGCATGTAGAGCATGTATACATGAGAAAAATACAGAGTTCCTTCTCTCAATTTGAAGGCCTTACCAGGGGCCAAGTTGCATAAACTTAGCCACAACGACTGTCTTAAGAACTAGTTTGGCCAACTTGCAGTTAACCAAGGGGTAATCTGTCTAACTTTACCGAATTAAATTAGACTGTTCTGCCTTTTTTCTGTAACTGACTTTAAAAAGTTATGACCAGTTTTGAAGAAAAATTTGGATAACTACTCTAAGTTTTTTATGCAACTGGCCGTAGAATTTTGCTTAAGCTGCTCAAACCAGTTGTGGTTTATTTCCCTCCAAATGAAGGTAATGAATGCACTTACATCTGTGTTGTAATGGAAAATGACCAGAGGCCAGCATATGCATCGTAATCAAGGACAATCTCTGTCTGCTTTCTGTCTTTGATGCTCAGAGTAAGATCTTTGTGCATGGTGCTTGTTAGCGATTGCACTCGCGATCAGAGGCATAATAAGACCATGGCAACAGGAAATCCCAGTTGCTCCATGACAGTGCTCATCAGCAGTTTGGGTAGTAAGAGACAACTGTTGTGCTATCAAAAATGGATGAAGTTGCCTTTTAATTTCTCAAGTGGAGAAGTCCTTTTGGAAGTTTATTTTTATTTTTTTCATATGGTTCACATCATTGTTAGCTTCATCTTTAGTATCTCCCCCCAAGAAGATAGGAGATGGAAAAAAGTCACAATGTTGTGACCACTCAGACCTGTGGACAAGTCAAACACGACACCCAGTCCCTGGAAGCCATCTTCAGTCTTCCTTAAACTTAAAGCACTGTTTCTATCTGTATCTGTATCTTTATGTTTGTATTTATTTATCCTATTGTCATTTTCTTTGTTCTGTTTTTTTTTTTTTGTTTACTTATTTATTAATTAAGAACTTACTTATAGGCAAGTATTTGTTTTGCTGTGGTGAAGGGGATTTTACAGTTAAAGACCCAAGAACCAGATATGATGAACAAAGACCAGGAGTCAGAGATGCAGTTAATTGAAGAAAATTTTACTGAAGAATAGTTTGCAGTTTCATCAGCAGAAGTCAGCTTCAACACTCACAAGGAATTCGTCAGCTGCTCTGCCGTACATTCACAAAACCACAGCAATTATAACTTTACACAGGTCACTAAACTACGTCATTACTTCAGATTAATGATTCTGATTAGTTAAGAAATAGATAAACTTAGAAAATTCCCACATATGGCTGTTTGTCATAAGTATATCTCCATAGATTATCAGGACGTCAGTCAAAATACAGCTTTAAGCACAAGGTCACCAATCTGAGTTTCTAGGCTCCAACTGTCCTATCAGATTGTCCTTTTACCTCCTCCGCATGCCAGTTGTTCACAGAACATCAGAGGCTGTGCCTGTGACGAATGAGTGCCAGAAACACACACACAAATACGCAGCTTCTTCAAGCTCTAGCTCTGACCAGAAAACTTTCCCAAAACATACTGATTAGAATACATACTTTCTCTCAGTAAGAGGTTCAAACAATATTAGTCATTATTCTCTAGTAATTTGCTTTAATAAAACACTTTTGAGTTATGCGATATTCATGGGTCTTGTCTGTCATATAAGTTACATATAGACAGCTCTTAGACATACAATTATATATAGAAAATTTCAAACACATAATCCTTAATACGACAAATTCATATGCTAATGATTCTTCATGATTTTAATCTTAAATCATATGCTGAAGGTTCAGAATTATTGGAATCACATTCTTCAAAGCTCTTGTTCTCTTAAAGGAAACAGTAGGAAACCACTGAAAGTGTTGTGGCTATCCTGGTTATCAATTAACCTCCTACCAGACCAAAGTCTCACATATACAACATCTCCAACCTCCAGGACCAACACAACTCCATTTGAAGAGGCTAACGAATTCACATTGTGATAAGCATGTGCTATAACCACCTGGTCTCCATTCTTAAAAATGGCTGCAGTTGCTGCAGTTGGGCCATCACCATACACTGAGATTCTGAACATGTACGCTCCTTTCAGTGGGGCTGTGAAAATACCTGAATCAAATAACAAGACATAAAGAAAAGAATCAGCTGTTTCCTGTATGACTGCTTACTTGCACAACTACTTCTGCATTCTACTCATTACAACTCATGAGTTTCAGGTAACAGGGTTCAGCGCACCTACATACACGAGAACACAGATTATCACTACATTTTATGGCTGTCAATTAATTAAAACACTGAATTATCTTGAACCATCTAAAATGTTTCTATAAATATATTTTCTTTCCAACTGTGCATTCTGAATAATAAATAAATATATTTCCCCACTTACATGCAGCAGTCCAGTGCTCATCTTCTCATTAAAAAGAATGTGAAAGAGTCAACTCTCACTCCATTCCTCTTATTAAAACACACATAATGCTCATAAAAATGACTCTTCCACATTCATTCATAGGAAACCTATGAAGAAACATGCATCCTATGACATTGTTTGCATGATTATTACTGTCTTGTATAGTGTCTCTTGCATTGTATTTTGTTTTACGCATGCTTTATGATAGAACTACAAGTTAGTGTAACCACACCTTTATTGTGTCTCCTATCAAATTGAATGCTCATTTAACAACTCGCACTTTAGTGTACATGACCTCCTCATAGAATGCAGTGTGTGTTTGTTATATTAATCGGTGCATAAATGGACACAAACTGCCAGACCTATTCTGACCATGCTCCAAACAAAGGGCCATAAAACCTCCCAAAAGAGGAATTTTCCCGCTTGGAAAGTGCACCTTTCCTATTGGTCAAGCCAAAACCCAAGAGGTGTGACTTCATTGGAACTTAGAAGCCAACACAAAGTTCCCTTCCTTCTCTCTACCTTCTTCTCCTGGTCAATGTGCGTGTGAGATTAGAAACCTGGTCCGACCGCAAGGTCGCAGGCCCTAACACATCAAGCCATGTGGAACTTCCTCTAGTCAAACTAGCAGCATGAGTGCGTCATCATTTCTTCATTCAACGCGGAAGAAATCGATTGCAACTTAAACACCATTGACTCATGGAACCATCAAAACCTTCCTCAGAGACTTCACAGACTGCTTCAATTGTGACGGTAAAGGTCACAATTGACCTTTGTTTTAAAATCAGAAACTGATGGTTCTTTCATATGGTTAAATGACTCTTTTTCATAGCTTCATTTCCTGTTCCTGGTTTAATCCACTTTCACATTGTTTGTGTTTAATTAGGTTAGTTATGTTTTCATTATTTAGTTAATAAAAGTTTGTGTTCTTAAGTAAACAATGTCAAAATATGAGATTTCGGAAAGTAAAAGATATGAAACCACACATTTTAAGGTTGTTTATAAGACATTATGTTTGTGTTATAATACATTAAAAATATCCTTATAATGCATTATAAATGCAGGCTTCATCTGGGGTTATAATACATTGTACTCTTAAGTTTAAGGCTTTAGCATATCATTAACTATGACTGCTCTGAAGCAGGAAAGTCTCGAGAGAAGCCAGGTTATCCCGGTATATTTTCTGTTGATATGAAAAATTGTGTAGATTTATCAATATAGTGAGTCTATTACGATGTTATGATGAACTATATGCCTTTCTCCACTGATGTTCTGAGTTGTTCAAAACGTTTGCAAGGATACTGATTGTTAGAAGGCTGTCTGACTCAAGGGATGAAGAACAGGAACGGTGTGTGTAACACATTATTAGCTGTTTGATAACTGTCACATTTCCGTCACCTGCTGCTTCCTCTCACTCCCCACCAGAGGACTCCATTTCACCATTAAGACTTTTCCATTTCACACATGCAGTCACTTCACTCTGGACTCTACATTTCCCACAATCCCTCAGCTAGGCACTGATCACGTTCACACCTGTTTCCCATCAGGTTCCCTTTATAAGCTGCACTCACACACACTCATTACAGAGTATTGTTTAGCCCTGTATCCGACCTTGTCTCTGTGTTTCCTTGTCCTTGCCTTTGTTTTTGACCCTGGACAGTTTTCCTTGTTTGATCGTTTGTTGCCTACCTTGACCATTGCCTGTGTTTTGGATTACTCTTTTGCCTTGACTTCTTGTATCTGTTTTCTGGTGTTTGATTTCTGCTTGTACGACTACGCTCATTTTAATAAAGCCTGCACGTGGATCTTCAACTCCATCGTCCAGTTTCCTACGTTACATTTACATTTATGCATTTGGCAGACGCTTTTATCTTATCGACTTCCATTGCATTATACTTTACATTTGTATCTGAGTATGTGCAATCCCTGGGATCGAACCCATGACCTTGGCATTGCTAGTGCCATGCTCTAACCACTGAGCTACAGGAAAGCTTGACTACGTTACAATAACGTAGTCAAGCAAAAGGCTAATTATACTAATTCATATTAATTAATGACAGAACTGTCACAAGGGCTGTGCCAAGTGTACGAGCGCATAGTAAAGTGAGAGCTGACTTGAAGTAAAGCCAATAAAGTTCATGTTTTTGTCCTTAAATACTTTAAAGGATTAGTCCACTTTTAAATAAACTTTTCCTGATAATTTCACTCAGTCAAAAAGAAATTAATGCCTTTCAAGTTAATCCAATTAATTTATCCAAATATTTATGATTAATTATTAATATTTCCCTATTGAGCTGATTTTCTACATAAGTGACTAGAGCACACTGAAAATATACATAACCGTAAATAAATGTGTTGCACAGCTGCAGAGTGTCATGATCACCGTCTGTTCCTGTCAGTTCCCGGACTACATCTCCCATCATCCTCTCTGCCACTCACCTGCACACACTTAACACTAATCACTAATCACCACACCCAGCTGCAGCTCATTACCAGGACTATAAAAGACTCTTACACACATCACCTCACGGCTAGGTCTTGTTTTCCCTGTGTAACATTTCCAAGCGTTCATCCTGTTTGTTACGGTTACGGTTCCTGTTTCTGATCCCTGTCTGGTTCTACTGTTCGTTGATTGATAGCTGCCTGCCTTTTGACCTCTGCCTGTTCTCTGACTACGATTCTGCCTAGCCCTTGCTGTTCCTGTTTGCCCCTGCTCAGACCCTGCCTGTACGACCACGCTTAATTTTGTAATAAAAGCTTGCATATGGATCTTACCATGAGTCCCGCTACGTTACACAGAGAGGTCTGAATGGAGCAGAAGGTTTTCATTACTATAAACTGAGTTTTATGACTCCATTTCATTGATAATTACCTGTAACTGGGTTGTAGGCGTTCCCTATGTTTGTGAAGACTTTCTTGTAGGTTAGTGTGATTTCAGTGGTAAAAGGACCAATGTATTCAACGCCAGATTCCACCAGTGAAGCTGAAAAAGCTATTTCTCTGTCTGTTATTGAAAAACATAAGCAATACTGTGATATATTACTGTATTACGAATGTATACTCTGAATTTAACATCATTCAGGCACACTTTCACCTCTATTTTCCTTTCTCAACTCCTCCACTTGACTTGAAATTTCTGTAAAGGAATAAAGATTCAGTTAAATTACAATATTCCTGTTTTATGCTGAGAATGTATACAGTGAATTTAAAGTGTTAGTTTACCCAAAAATTAAAATTCTGTCATTAATTACTCACCCTCATGTCATTCTACACCCGTAAGACCTTCGTTCCTCTTCAGAACACAAATTAAGATATTTTGATGAAATCCGAGTTTTTTTAATTATTCATAGAAAGCAATGAATGTACCGCATTCAAGGTCCAGAAAAGTAAAAACATCATTAAAATAGGCCACGTGACTGCAGTGTTTCAATCTTAATGTTATGAAAAGATGAGAATACTTTTTGTGTGCAAAAACAAAACAAAAATAACAACTTAATTCAACAAATTTGTTTTCCCTGTCATTCTGGTATGCTATTTACGTCCAGAGCTTCCGTGTTTATGTCTGAACACTGGCTTAGTATTGGCCGGCTCCTGCATTAGCATCACACACATACATCGTGCTGCTCACATGACCAACATCGGCCAATACTGAGCCGCTGTTCTGACATAAACACTGGTTGTAAATATCATAATTTCTGTTCTGAAGATGAATGAAGGTCTTACGGGTTTGGAATGGCATGATGGTGAGCAATTAATGACATAAATTAAATTTTTGGGTGAACTAACCCTTTAACATCATTCAAGCACACTTTCACCTCTATTTTCCTTTCTCAACTCCTCCACTTGACTCAGAGAAAGATTTGAAATTTCTGTGAAGGAATAAAGATTCTGTTAAATGACATTTACACTGATTATTTTAACAGATAACACAATTTACACAATATACACTCAACTTTACACTAACATTTACACTATACAATGTATTGCATTGGTGTTTTACTTTGAGGATCATTGATAATATTTTGGTGAGATACCATCATTTTTCTTGTTCAGCTCTTCCAGGATAAACATCTGTTTTATCTCTAAAGCTCTGATGTTTTCTTTCTGCTCTGTATCCGCGGCGATCAGTTCTCTGTTGATTTCTTTCAGCTCTGTAACGGTGGCGGTCAGTTCCCTGATGTTTTCTTTCTGCTCTGTAATGGTGGCGGTCAGTTCTCTGATGTTTTCTTTCTGCTCTGTAATGGTGGCGGTCAGTTCTCTGATGTTTTCTTTCTGCTCTGTAATGGTGGCGGTCAGTTCTCTGATGTTTTCTTTCTGCTCTGTAACGGCGGCGGTCAGTTCTCTGTTCTTTTCTTTCTGCTCTGTAACGGTGGCGGTCAGTTCTCTGATGTTTTCTTTCTGCTCTGTAACGGTGGCGGTCAGTTCTCTGTTCTTTTCTTTCTGCTCTGTAACGGTGGCGGTCAGTTCTCTCAGTGCTGCATGGATGTCAGGGAAGCACAGATGGCAGTATTGTTGGCTGTCAGTTGCAGCTTCAGCTCTCAAAGTGTCTGTTTGAGGTGGATTCTGTCTTCCGTCCTCAGAGCTGATCTGTTGACTGATCTCATTCTCATTGAGTCCTCCATCTACCTGCTGCTGGACGACAAACACAAAGGTTTCCAACAGCAGCAGTATACATACTAAAGCCTTCATTCTTCACTGATGTTTGTTTCCAGCTCTTGCTCTGTCATCCTCATAGCCTCTCATGTTCCTTTTATAGTGTCACCCTTATGGGAAGCGGAGGGATAAATCACAGAAATGTGCACCTCCAGTCGTGTGAATGGAATATTCAGGTTAAAATCTCAGATTTTAATAGTATTTATAGCACCTAACCGAATAAAACAGGATGTGTGACCATTAGGAATGACTACCTCAAAATGTAAGTCCATATACAAGTTTGACTGACTTTATTTAAATTAAATACATTAGTTATTGTCATGTGCCAATGATTATCCTGACCTCTGATATATTTCAGACCTCTGGTATATGTGGCCAAACCACTCTCTGGTATCCATATCTTACAACAGTTACCAGGTTTATCATGAAAAAAAGCTTTTTTTATATATATATATATATATATCCCAGCAAAACAAAAAAAAAACATTGGATGCACATTTACAAAGACAAAATTAGAGAGTAACATTTACACATGTTTAAGCCCTGTGGCTATACTATTGAAACATTGTGTATTTTACTGTTTACTGCTTGTCCCTTTTACATCGATTGTAAGTGGCTGATAATTTATCTGTGGCGACTGATATCATGCCACAAATGTTGCTGATGGCATAATGCACAAAGCTTATAAACTTAAATTTAATGATATGTATAAAACATTAAATGTAATTATTAACCTGATTTACAACTGATTTCTCAAAGTGGATTCATGCATTTATGATAATGTTGACATTGACTTGTTTTACAGTATCATAATGTGAGCTGAGTTTTTACCTTTGTTAATTATTACTCACTCATATATTCTGTCAGAGAGTTCAATCAATTCTACATTTACACATTTGCCATATGCTTTAATCCAAAACAAATTATATTACAATTTATTTGTACATCTTTTACAATGCACATTGTTGCACAGCTTTACAGAACAAAGAAAATATATATAAAAAGAAATGTCTTTTAAAACACAAGCAGCCAAAGGAAAAAGTGCCAAGGAAATTCCTTTAGATATTTACTAAATTAATAATTTTGCAATTTTCCATCTTGAGTTGTTGTTGGCAGCATTAGCAATGTAAATAAATGTGTGCATGTGCATTTGTCCAGTGAGCTTACTATGGCTTATGCATAAGCATTAATCTTAAAAAATAAAAAAAAAAACCTTTACTGTGCTTTTCTTACAAATGGAGTTAACAATATTGACAATAACATACTTTCACTGATCCATTTTAGACTGAAGGAGATAACTGATAACAAATGTGAAACAGAAATGCAAAGTTCAGAGTTCAATGATATGCAGAAAGAAAATAGAGAGACAATTAAAGAGAAAACACCAATAAAACTATAGTCGTTTGCCTTCAATGACATCTTAGTGCATTCTCCTTTCCTTTATGAGAATCTTTTGGAGCGCGTTTGACTCTTGAGGGAGCTGGATGCACCCATTGTCATGCATTCACAGTAAGAGCTTTTTTCTTGCTCGACTCTCTCTCAAGGGATTTAACGTTTGAATCTAGCATTTGCATGGAGTGCGTTCAACTTTCAAACAAGTTGGAGACACTCATGGCAATGCATTTTCAGTAGGAAGTTCTGTTCTTGCTTGATTCTCTATGACAATCAAGTGTTTCTCTACGAGAATCAAGTGTTTCAAGTGTGATGTGTTTGCTGTGGGAAGCTCCACCCATGCTGGACTCTTTCTTGAGACATAAGAGTCACTTCTGCACTGTGGACTGTGAGAAGAGTCTGAAGAGAGTTTTCTTTTTTTTTCCTTTTGGGCTTTTCCATTGCTCTCAATTCACTTTTTTCAATTTGGAAGTGCAGGACACTCAAAAGTGTAGACCAGGGACTTGGAGTATCTTCAGCAGGATTTTTTTTTTTTTTTTATGAGAATGTGGTGTTGGTTCATTGCAATCAACAAGTCCAACTAAAAGTGCTATACATTGTATTTCATAGGCATTCAATGTGCAGTCCTTAAAGGTGTTGAACTTACACATTGCCTTAGAGGTTACTACTCAACCAGAGCATCAAAAGACAATACAGGAAATTAACCCGACTGTGAGCTAATAGTACCCCCAAATGATGTTTTGTTAACAAAGTTCAGGGGGAGCACTTTCAAATGATCCATCCAATCATCACGTCATTCCAACCAGCAGTCAACAATCAACATGTCTACCCAATCACCTATGTTCCTCAACAGTTTTTCAGCATTTGGTTCCACCTATCTGTTACTATGTCCGCGGTTGATCGTTATCTGTCCGACGACGATTACCTCATTGCCCGAGGTTGGGAGCACCTGTGCTCAACAGGACACCACATCCGAACCTCCAGCAACACCGTGTGCCCATTGGCCTAGCCACGCCACTTACCATACCCCGAGACACAAAGGCTTGCCCTCGCCACCACCATCTCCAGCTTCCTACACCTCAGCGCAACCCACAATTCCTGCGATAGAAAAATGGACAGGGTTGGGGTTAAGACAAGTGCTAATCAGCACTGATGTTCATTTTTCTAGTGGGATGAATAAAGCACAACTCTACAACCCATATGCTTCACTCCAAACAGCATTCCCATATCCAAAATCCACTCCTCCTTCCAAAGCCACAAAAAGGCGAGTAATCACAAGGCCCCGAATTCACGTTCCTAGAAAACATGTCTCCCTCCCTGACCTGATGCCCTATTTTCCTCCTCACCTATTTTCCTCGATGAACGTGTAAACGATTGGCTGATGTTTTTAAGGCCCTACCTCGTGCACAGATGATGTATATTAATCTTATTCCTTTCAGTGCACCTAATAAATAGTCTTTTATCAGTTAGTAAAGACAGTTTTAAGTAATATTGCAAAAATGTATAAAACAAAACATCCTCTTTAGCACCTTTAAACGATTATCTTGCGATAATTGCAGAGCTCGCATTATCGTACAGAGAAACTCATTTCTACACCTACCATAAATTGTTCTCAGCTAAATGCGCCATCTGAGTAGCACAGTGGAACCAGTGCCCTTACTGGGGTGCTTTAGAGAAAGAATTACATAACAGGGTACTCCTAGGCTGCCGTAACATCTCCTCCGCAGTCTGTAGATCTGTCTCTCATTCCACCACAGCGTGTCGCTTGATTAACCCTTCAAATCCTCCCTGCCCAGATTCACCAAAAGTAAAATCAACAGCAAACATCAACTTCAATGACTCAGCTATAGATTCTAAAAGAAAAGCCACCTTCTCATCCAACAGTCAAGTTTGCAACAACTTTAACTCAGAGAGATGCTCATGGCAGCGCTGCCATTACTTACACATTTGCAGCTATTGTGGTGGCGCTCATGCCTGTTAAAAGATCAGTAAATAAAGATTCAAAACAATTACCTGTCGACTCTTGTTTCACCACCCTGATTCTAACTTTACTGACTATTTAATTTCTGGTCTCGAGCATGGTTTCAAACCCAGCATTGAAAGTCTACCAACTCAAAGTACCATATGTGACAATCTCCAGTCAGCCCTCGTCAAACCCGACAGTCGACACCAATTAAAAAAGAAATCCAGTCAGGCTTTATGATCAGTCCTTTTAACATTCCCCCTTTTGAGTATTTCTGCATCAGCCCCATTGGGTGGCTACCAGGAAATTTTCAGTAAAAAAATGCTTAATAATAATAATCGGTCTCTCAGCCCTATACAACTTCTCGTTTCCAAGCATAAACAGCCTAATCTCGCTTGAAGAATTTTCTCTTCATTACCGCAACATTGACCAAGCCATAACTTTGATTAAGTCAAGCTGACATCACTTCTGTATTTAAAGTGATGCCCATCCACCCAGATTCATGGCATTTATTCGGTGTACGCTGGCACAGAAAATTTTACTTTGAGATCTGTTTAACTTTTGGATGCAAAAGCAGCCCCAAAAAGGCCATTTCATTTTCAACCTCTCATCACCAATCCAGCCATACCAATCCATTTTAGCCTACCTCCACTTCCAGCTCAAAGGCCAAATTACCATCCAACCCACTCTCCATGCTGTCACACATTTCTGGCTCACTGCATCCACTCCAATTTCACATCATCAATCCACAAAATAAAGGAAACAATTCTACATCCTCTGCCGCAACAGCATCTTCCCAATAGCTCCTGCAGGAGCCCACCTCATTCTTTCACTGCTGCAGCAGTGTCATCTTCTCCGCTCCCGCAGGAGATCACTTCTCCATCCAAACTCACTAACTGGACAGTTAAAAAGCAAGTTGAAAAGCAAGTTGAAAAGCAAGTTTGGTCCACTGCCACAGCAGTGTCATCTACTCCACTCCCGCAGGTACCTCCGTTACTCCGTCCAAACTTGCTCCACTGCCACAGCAGTGTTATCTTTTCCACTCCCACAGGAGCTCAGCTCTCCGTCCATCTTACCCACTAGATAGTTGAAAAGCAAGTTTGGTACACTGCCGCAGCAGTAATCCATTCCACCCTCGCAGGAGCTCCTTTATGCCATGCAAACTTGCTCCACTGCTGCAGTGGTGTCACCTACTCTGCTCCCGCAGGAGCCCAATTCTCTGTATAACCAGCTTTGATCCATAAACAAACTGTGTATGTGCGCTCTCAGCTCACTGAGCGCTATAACACCATATTTCTGTGATTTAGTATTTTATAATGGATGTGTGCTGAAAAAGCCTCCATTATGTCTTTTGTAAGATTCCTAATATTGTTTTGGGAGTCTCCTACAACTGGTTTACATGCATACAAGGTCATAAAACACATTCTCATTATATACATTTCTCGAGTTCACATGTAAATATAATTCAATAGAATAAAGGTGCTGTCCAGAGGGAGGGCTCTGAGCTCAGAATTTTGGCTCGAACCCAGAGTGCTCCCCCTGGTATGGTAAAAATAGATAGAACTAGAAGTGAGGAGATGGGGTGGAGGAGGGATGCTAATAAACTCTCAGTTGAACAGAGGTAAGTCTGCTGTATTTATACCTCTAGTCATTGGTTGAGTTGATTAACTGAATGCTCTCCACCTGAGCTAATTAGGTTAATTATCTGAACTTGCTTCTCCTGAACTTTGTTAATAAAACAATTTAAATTTCACCTCAGTTTTCAATGACTCGTAAATGATTTGTTTGAAGCAGTTTGAAGAATCAGTCTCTCTAAACCCCTCCTTTCCATGAGCCTACACTGCTCTGATTGGTCAGATGGCTATCAATTCACATGACATTGTATACAAAGTATGGACATAAAAGATAGTGTCGATTTTACCATGTCAATTCGAACGTCTGAAGTAGTCGATCAACCAGAAACTGATTGGAGCAGGACGGTTCTCTATGGTAAGTGTCAACTTACCCTGGGCCTGGAAATGGCTGATTTCTCATTTGTTTTGAAAAGTTTCCTAATGGACATACAAAGACTCAAGAGGGGTATATATATGGCACACAGAAAAATAGGATGAGATGGTGATATCATTCCTTTTTGAATGTTCATCTACAGGTGGTATTGTTCTCTTTTGATCAATTCTATGGACAGATTTAATCCAGATTATCATCCTTCCCGAGTCTCCCGTGTGACCGATGGTAATATTGTCGCGCTGCATCCTGAGGGACAACATCTCCTCTACACTAGATTTCCTGTAAGATGATGACATATAAGTCTTTAAGTTCTCGCATAGTCAGAATTTCTAGTTTTTAGACCTTGAATACCCTGCTTAGAAAAACTATGCGATTTCATCAAAAACTTTTTCCATCACTTCATTTTTTGTGTGTCTTAATGAAGTTATTGGGGCTTGGGTGTGTCGTTTAAGGCAGGGGCCGCCAGAGGGCGCCAGGGGGGCCGCAGCAAGTTGGGAAAAAAAAAAAGCATTTTAAAAATATAAAGAATTTATATATAAATATTTATATTATGAGTATTTTTATGAAATAGCATTATAATAATTTGTCAATATCTGAACATTAAACTTTTAATGCTAATCTTTCTGATTGGCTGGGTACACCATCACGTTATCTGTCAGTGTTGCCTTGGTAAGTAACCGCCAGTGCTCAGCTATTCAGCTATTAAACGTTAATAAGCTGGCTAGCTCTATGTCAAAACTCCATCAAAATGGATAGATTTTTCAAAAGGAAAAAACTTGACGAGCCAGCTATCGAAACCTCAGATAAAAAAAAAAAAAAAAAAATCAGAAAGCAAACTCCTGGCCGAGTAAGACTCGTAGGTATGAGGCAGCATACATAAAGTATGGATTTACCTGCGTCACACAGAAAAGTAGAACCACCGGGAAAAAGCTGGACGAATATATTGATTCAAATGGACTTGACTGGTCTCGTTGCGTTGGTTTGTGTACTGACGGGGCCGCGGCTATGACTGGGAAGAACAGTGGGGTGACAGCTCTCATCAAACAGCCCCGAATGCGGCGTTCACGCACTGTATGCTCCATCGAGAAGCACTGGTGGCTAAACGGTTGGATGATGAGTTTAATCTGGTACTACAGGACATAATACATGTAGTAAACTTCATTAAAGCACGCCCCTTGAAACACAGACTGTTTGCTCTTCTGTGTAAAGAAATGGGAGCCCGTTTTGATGGATTGCTGCTTCACTCAAACGTACGCTGGCTTTCACGGGGGGCAGTTTTGAACCGTGTGTATGAGTTGCGGAGGGAGGTTGCAGAGTTTCTTTTGTCTGAAAAACATCAGCTGGCTGACCGTTTTAAAAATGCAGCCTGGATTCTCAAACTTGCATAAATTTGGCATAGTTTTGTCGATGGGCTCAATAACACAATGCAAAAGGGGGGCCTTGGCCAGAACCTAGTGGAATTTGGGGGGCCTTGTCATGGAAAAGTTTGGGAACCCCTGGTTTAAGGCACCTCTGTTGTGGGTAATAAGAGTGGAATATAGCTCTGTTCAAACCAACAACTCTCTCCGACTCTATAATCATTAGGCCACAACTGCACACAACTGCTGCCACAAACTTTTAGAGATTTAGAGAGCAACATACCAATGAAAAACTCAGACAAATCCATGGTGGGCAGCCGTGGAAAGGGGAGCAGGTGAGATCAAGCAGGAGCGTGCATGGCCCAGGGGAGCCGTGGAAAGTTACGGACTGCAGCTTTGAATACATCTACATTGCAAGTAGGTAACACTTGCTAAACTGTTTTTCCGCTGTTTTCTAATTAAAATGTGTAAACAGACTAACAGTACCTTCTTTCTTCACAGTCTTTCTTCTAGCCTGGTTATCCCACACCCCTTCTGTTAAAGGTTGGCGTGTTAATCCTTGTTAAATGTGGGCCACAAAGTTCCAAAGATCATTGAGCTGCTGGACTGGCAGGAACAACCTGACCAATATATCATGGTCTTGGAGCGTCCCTCACCCTGCCAAAATCTGTGGGATTTTTTGAGTTCATGAAGGCATCCTCAATGAGGACACGGCACAGTTTATCATGATGCAGGCAACAATGGCTGCTCACATATGCTGCCGCCGAGGTGTTTTCCACAGTGACATTAAGCTGGAGAACCTGCTGATCAACACAGAAACACTTGAGATCAATCTGATCGACTTCGGGTGTGGGAATCTCCTGCAGGAATCTGGATATGAAAGATTTTGTGGTATGTATTGTGCATCAAAACTGTAGCTTTAGAAGTTTTAGTGGCAAGTTAAATTAGTATCGTATAAACCATCTCACTTTTGAAGTAGCATTTTTTAAATTAAATAACACTAGATATTTTACCAAGAAAACATGTTGTGAGATTTTAAGCTTATCCATCAAACAAAATCTCTTTCCTTCAGGCACTCTCTGGGAGTGCTCTTATTCTTGTTGGTGTGTGGATGCTTTCTAAAACCCAGAGACACCACTGTATGAAAAGAAATGTTTTCGGACTGTGCACGTCAGATCACAAACGGCACGATTTATATGGTCTGGCATGTCTGGTTTCTTGAACGGCCGAAACAGACCACTTAGTGCAAGTCGTTTCTCTGTCCGTTCACCAACGTATAAACCCCCAGACAGAGGTGGTTCACTCACTCACCAGTAGATCACCACATTTTCTTGTGCATGAGATGTAAAATCTTCACAAATTCCAGAGTACAAGCAGTTAAATCTCTTAAACTGCCACTCATGTCTAAATAATCCTCTATAAATTGTGCACTTAATATATTTCAAATGCTACAGGCCTTCATCATAAAAATGTATCATATTAGCTTATCAAAAGCAGTTGTCAACAAAGCAACAAACAATATAATACAGTAAATATTATATTAGTCTTGCTGTAATTTTGTCCTTGATCTCAAGGTTTTCTCTCATCTAACATTCTCATTTTTACAGATGAATATGAATAAAATATGTACTTTTAAGACACCTTGTCTTACTATAGAACTAATTTCCAGTTACTGAATGCATGCTTTTAAAAAAAACCCAATTCATTTTACAAAGAAATATTTTATTATTTTTAAATTAAATGTCCATTACCCACCACACCTGGAGATTTCTTTTATGGCCTGCATTTCTGTTCAATTTACTATTGTACACAGCTCTGGGTAATAACTAATTGGTTCATCACATATAGTTTGCAATTAGTGAGGCATTCAATATCCAATGAGCTATGGTGATGTGTTAAGAGTAATTTAGAGTTAAGAGTCTCAAGACCACAATTCATATAAATAAGCCTTCCCATATGTGTTGAATTTGCCATTTTGGCAGTCAATATGGATAAGGAAATGTTTAAAACCTTGTAAGGATTTTAAAAATCTGGAAAGATTCCTCATGGTATTTCTAAAAATGAAAAAAAATGTGTCCTTCTTAGAAGGGCACAGAACTAGATGAGGTTTTATACAGTGATATACGGTGAAGAGGAGAGGATGTACTGGACAAAGTTTTGAATTAAACAGAGGAGTTCCACAGTAAGTCCGACTGGTGCAGACTGTGGTGTTCAGAAGACATCTGATGCCATTAGTAAAAAGGTTTTATTGGCCTGTCAAGACCATTGATATTAAAACTTGGGTGAGTGCAATTGATTGACTTTCATGTCTCAATACTTTCCTAGCATTATCAAACTAAAATGTAACAACATTTTTTAGGTTTTGCACTGTGCAGCATACCAGAAAAAAACAAGCAAGAAAGTAAGAACAAAGCTGAATATACAACTATTGAGGTATGCTGTGTGTTTGTGTAAAGAATATTCTTCACTTTAAGAAAGTAATAATGCATCTCGAGTATGTGGTTTTTTTGTCAGGTGGCTGAACCATGGGACATTGTTGGCATGGATTTAGTGGGAAAGGTCACAGCAACTAAAGAGGGCTACCAGTACATTTGTGTAATGGTAGACTATTTCACAAAGTGGCGTGAGGCTTTGCCACTAAAGACTAAAGAGAGCTGAGGAGGTAACAGCCTGCACTGTCAAGCTGTTTTACAGATTTGGTGCCCCAAAAAGGCTTTTGACCGATCTAGGCACAGAATTTGTGAACAAAGGTTAGAGATGTACTTATTTAAAATTTGAACAATTGGAAAAATATTAATAATTAGTTTTTTGATGGTTTGTATGATCAATATGGTCTGGTGTTGGTTTGTATAGATCAATATTGGTGTCTACCAACTAATTAAAAGAAGTTTATGTGCCCCTTATCACCTGCAAACCAATGGACTGGTTGAAAGATTAAATGGCACAATTTAGAGGTATGAAAGAGACCATGATTATGATAAAACATAGTACATGAATGGTAGATGAAGAATTGATCTGATCTTGTCTGTTCATAGTATATTTAGTCATTTATCAGGTACATTTAATTAAACCATAAGACTTGTTTTTCATGTCTTTGAGCAAGCAAGTAATCACCAAATCCTCACCCTACTTTTTAATGTTTTGCTGTGAGACAAGGTATCCACGAGAGGTGCCAGACAATTATGAGGTTAAGCACAATACATTTAACTTATTTGAAGTTTTTTTTCCTGCAAATGCCAATAAAATCTATTTTCTTTATATAGATCAATGAAAGTGTGGAGGACATTGTGACAGAGGAATGCATTGCAGAATGCATTAAAAGTCAGGTTTTTTTTAAACTAAGATTATTTGGATCCATATACAGTTATAAAAGTGGAGGGGGAATCCATTGATGTGGTGGATGTTGAAGGGAAACAAATTCCCAAAATCAACATTGACCATTTAATTCAGTTTTTGGAGGATCATCGTCCAAAGGGCATTCAAAGAGATGGGACTTCATGTGGCGTATTTATTTGCAAGATACCGATACATTTTTTTCCTACTAATTTTATTACTAATAAAAAAGTAGTAGGACCACTGTCTATAATCATTCTACTCAGATGCAGGTTAAGACGCAAGTTATAAATTACGAAGCTTACCGTAGGCAAAAACGTTTTCATGTCTGGAAATGTCAGTTATTTTGTTTTAAAGAAGAAAAAGAAAACATAGTTGTATAGCACAAACCATGCCTCCAGTTTTAAAGATGCTTTCTTTCTCAAAGGACTCAACATCTAAATTAAACATTCGCATGTATGACAGGCATGGAAATCATGTTAGCTAAAATAGTTTTGAAAGATCATGATCTGGATCAACATGTATTTTAAATTAGACTAATATGTAGATGGTGAAAAATGTGCAGTGTTGGTGGGCCTCCAGGAATGTGGTTGAGAAACACTGGTTTAAGGTATTGAGCCTGAAATCAGCAACAAATGATTTAACACTCTGAGGTCTAAAAACGCGCCGGCGCGTTTTGCAGGTTTTTTTTCACATTGCAGCAAAACAGACTTAAAATACTCTGTCATTTGTTGTCATAGAGACATAAGTAATACGTCAATTGAAACTATAGAATATTTCCTTTTATTTGTATACACTCAGAGTAAAAACAAAATGTTATGCTTTTTGTAAAATAAAGAAAACTAACATGATGCGTGATCTCTCATCTCCCTCTGAACGAAGTCCAATCTGATAGTTCTCAGAAAATGAAGTGTAACTTAGTGAATACTAATCACAAAAAAGTCATACTTATGTCTAACAAAACGTTGAAATGCCAGGTTTTAAATCGTGCAAGTCAAATCGAAAACAAACATTCTGTGTTTATGTAATCTGTATGAAAAGAGAGCCATGTCAGAAGTCCGTGATTCAGCTCATTATCCGCTAATGCGGCCACGCCCACGGAGCCAGCGCTATTCACAGGCAAATTCAGAGACAACACATGCATTCATCATCTCAATCGTGTATTTATTGCCTTGAAAATTGTTTATCTGGATGAAAAAGCCATGGTTAGCGATCTCTGGAAGACATGCAGTAAATTCCTGTTTGTTTTCTTCTATTGATAAGTTTTAAGTGAGTTTTTGTTTCTTTAGCGCCCTCCGGCTGTAGTATGAATTGGTAAACACCATTCATGGAATATCGTCTTCTTCTTAGGTGAATTTGTGGACTAAAATGCACAGAGCGCCCTCCGGCTGCAGTATGAATTGCAAACACCAGCGCTCATAGTAATAACAATGAATATTAAATAAAAAATAACTCCTCTGTATAGAAAATTGACATAAACATATGAGAATCCTATATTTCTCCAAATGTGCATGCTTTTAAACTAAAAGCCTATATTCAGACTCTTTGCATCACAGAAATACATTATATTTTAAAGTATAATATAAAACCATTATTTTATATTGTAATAACATTTTTCTGTATGTTTCATATACCATGATGAGCTTGAGACATCACAGAAGTTTTTTTTCACAGCCTACCTGACTGAAATGCCTCATTAATATGCAAGTCTTTTCAGGTCATTACTATTCAATTCTTTTGTCTTCACAGGTGAGAATGAGCCATTATTCATGGAGATTCACGCCTCCTCGCATACCGTGTTTCTTGGCAAAAAGTGTCTTACAAAACTAAATCAGTATATTGTTATAAATGAAAGAGTAGTCAGCATAATTTTTACATAATTTTGAAGTAAAAACTCTAGTCTACAACCTTCAATACCCAAAAGTCTTGTGAACACAGATTTAATATACTTTTATTGGCCTTATATCAGTGACTTAAGTTTTTTGTTTTTTCAGTAACCACGCATAAACGTTATTCCTTCAAAAACACAAACATGTACACACATGTTCCTCACATATTATGGTAGCCTAGTTTGTGCTGAATACAGTGTAATGACACTTGTGTCATTAATATGTTTATGAACAACTGAAAAAAGCACAAATGTCAGGGCATGTCAAAACTTCTCCAGGCCCCAAATCAGCCTCAGACTCCAGAGGGTTAAGATATATTTGTCTTTTTATTTAAAAATGTTTAAAAAATGTTTTCCCTATTTTTTTCCCCCTAACAATTTCTGTTCTTTAAGAATGTTGCCAATGTATTTTTGTTTTTATCAGTTTATTTATTGGTGTGTATTGTGAAAAGAAATATCTTCTAATTGTAAATAATGTAGACTGTAACCTTTTTTTTTTTCAGGTCACAGAATAAGACATGAAGAGGAATATATAAATAGAGCAAATTAAATGGAAAGTTTGGAGTCAGCATATTATCTGGTGGCCTGACACAAGTGGCATTCCTCCCTCCATGCCTTGGCTGGCAACCCTTGGCTCGTGGCAATAATATAAGCATCTGTCGATATTACTTACAAAAATTCTCTGTCATAGCTTTAGTCCGAGCTGCATATAATGGTCAGAATTCCTCTCTTGGCCGTCCCAGAAGTTCATGTGAAAGCTGCTCCTTCCATGGCCTACTTTAAAGAATCCTGCACTGGTATGTCACAGACTTTCCTCACCATCCCTCTGCTCAACATCTATAGGCTGATATCTGGGGTCCCACAATGCTTTAAGAAACTCCTCTGGCTCCTTGGTTTGAAGCAGTAATATTTGCATCTAGCAGTATTTGGTGACTACACATGTAAATGTAATGTAGATAATGTAAATGATATTACAAATTATTTGTTATTTGTTCCTGATCAAATAGTTTTGACTGAGGGCAAAGTTACATTTCATAACTTTATATTTTTGTTTAACCTTTGTACTTTTGAATGAATTATTTGCTTGTCTGTTTGCTATTGTACAAATGTGACTTATTGTTCATTAAATATAATTTAAAACATTATTTATTGAAAAATAATATTAGTGTACCTGGTATTAAGGAACTGGTCTGTGTGTTAGTGGTGGGGATTTTTAAGCGACTTCACTGCAGGTTACATTGACTTGACCTAAAGAATGAAAACTAACAGACACAGATAATCACACACACACACACAC
Organism: Megalobrama amblycephala; assembly: GCF_018812025.1. Taxonomy (NCBI): domain Eukaryota; kingdom Metazoa; phylum Chordata; class Actinopteri; order Cypriniformes; family Xenocyprididae; genus Megalobrama; species Megalobrama amblycephala. Next base: position 38,928,077 of record NC_063057.1, on the reverse strand, counting down.
ACACACACACACACACACATACTCTCTCTCACTCTCAAAATATTGAACTTTACTCTACTAATACATTAATTACTTTATTTAAGCAGCCCGCAAGTGATCCAAGCACAAATACATAGCGCAATAATAAAAGAATACAATTAATAAATACAGCGACGTGACCTAGAGAAATAAAATAAAATATATACAACAACTACAGGAAGAAGCTGGAGGCAGATGTGCTGGCTCTGAGTGTGCCCTTACTTCAAATCTGCATGGTGTCTCGCACCCAGCTTCCTGTAGCCAGGCAGATGACGTCAATGCCCTCTGCACCTGGGTCATCACTTCAGCCTTTCCCCTATGTTGAAAACCCTGATTTGTCAGGTCAGGCCATGCCACGTGGGCAGCGACCTCCCCCCCTGCATCAGCACCCGCTCTGTCTGCTCCAGCGGCAGGAACAACCATGAGCAGAACAACTCTGTAGAGGAAGAGGAAGGCAGCAGAGTTTTTAGCTCAAGAGCAAGGGCTGCCCCGTTCCCAGCAACCTACACGAAAAGAGTACACATGCACTCAATGTGGGCAGCCCAGAAAAAAAGAGTTTGGGCACACCAGGGTGGGCAGCTTCTACTTCTGTGCCACGGCAGAGGAAAAGACACCAAAAGAGAAGAGGAATGAAGGAAATCCTTCACTGTAAATAGTTTTATTTGTAAATATTGTACATATCCTTTGTTTCTTTCTATTTTATTTTATTCTATTAACATTTATTTGTATTCAATAAAGATTGTGTAAATAGTCCACAATGAATTGTTCTTTATTTCAAAAGGTTTATTTGCCTATATAAAGGACATATAAAGTGTCCTAAATAAGTATTTTAGAACATTTAAAGACTATTCTTTTGTTTAAGAACATTTTTGCCCTCATAAAGGTCACATTAATAAATCAGGACCTTATTTCAGGTTTATCTGCCTTCATTAAGGCCATGTTAATTGTCCCAAAGTACTTTATTTTTATAAAGGTTGTGGGTTTTTTTTTTAATGATTTATTAGCATTCTAAAGAATTAAATCTATTTTTCTTTCTATTTTTTTTTTTATTGTTACATTTTTTTTTAAATAAACTTAATTATAAAGGTATGAATTTAGTTGAATTTATTGAATAGCAATTCTATTCTATTATTACCTTATTCAAATTTATACTCTTATTCATATTATAAATATAGTAAGCAATTCTATAAATCTCAGTCAGTCTGTTTTTTTGGTTTATTTATTAAACAGTTCACACTAGAAACAATATAAAACGTATAATATATAATTGTGAATAACACAGATATATAAAACAAAAATACAAACAGCCGAAATAGTACAACAAAATTAACAAATAAAAGATTAAATAAATGTAAACAAAATGCTAAATACAATTAAAAATTAACAGCAGAAACAGTACAACAAAATTAAAGATAATACAAGATTAAAAAAATATATAATATATGTAAATGTAAACAAAGTACTTGTTACGCATTCCACAAACACAGCTTACGGTCGTAACATAGAGCGACACATTGTAACGTGTCGCCCGGAGTCCCGTCTCCTGCTCCCACAAACACCACAATATCACCAGTTGCGTCAGATAGGAAGGTTGTTTACTTAAATAATGAAGAAAAAAGAAGAGGGATGACTTGAAGTCAGTGGGTCGGCCAAAACAACAAACAAAAGAAGGGGTTCTTACTACTTTTAAGGACCTTCCCTGGAAAAGAGATAACAAATGAAAAACATAAGTCTTACCTCCCTGCTAACAAAATAAACAGGAGAAAATAGTAATTAAACAAAAATAGGACCTCCCACTAGCACGGCCTGCATGGAAAAGGGCAATTGAACATTTACCGGCCTATACCGCTAACAATTTTGTACTCCACACCAGGATGTACTTTAAAGGCTAATCCAGCAGCGTCACACAACTCGGCCAGTTCAACAACAGGAGGCAGGAGAGGGAACTCCCCGAACAGTCTCCGCTCCAAAGCTTTATCCACCAAACGATTTCCGGCTCCACCCAGATAAAAGCTGCACCTGTTTCATAACAATCAGCACGGAGCAACAGGGGGAGACGAGAGAGATAGAGAGAGCACTTCACACAACTTTTGCTCCACACAATGTTACATCATAAGTAAACAGTGACAATACAAGATTAGAAAAATTATAATATATGGAAATGTAAACAAAGTACTAAATCCAAAATATTAAAATAAAGTAGAAAAATATAAGAAACAGTATAACAAGTTCTTTATAGAATAAAATAAAAGCTATATAGCTGGAAGCTATATTACTTCAAGAGCAAATTAGTTAACAAAGTAATTTTATACATGTATCAATTTTATACATGACTACTTCCTTTATAAATTTTGGACAGCATCATGAAAAAGTGGAAAAGTAATAACAGCACAGATTATCAGTAGTTGTTTTTTTTTTTAGAATAATTAATGGTGTGCTGTATCCTAAACTGTTATCCTTTTATATCTGGATATACTATTTTCTAATGAACTGCAATTACTGTAACAAACAGACGTTAAAAAATAAATGGTTGATACACTTTCGTCCGTCAAAATTTTCTGCGTTTTTATCAAGATCAGAGCCACCGTACGCGAACGCAAAAATTAGAAGTTATCCAACAATTAAAGAACAGATGATCTCAAACAGAGCCCTGCCACTGCCACCCTCTGTCTGGAGCATTTCCTCTTTCTTTTTCTCTTTTTAACACAACTATTTTTTTTTAACTGCTTCTGAAAATCCTGCGAATTTTTAGGATTGCTACGAAAAAACGCATGGAAGCCTTGCAAAGGCCTTTACCTTGAGGTGTACTTCACCATGAACCTTAAACAATAAGGGACAAAATTAAACTGACATGCAGGGAACATAGCTGCACCATTTGCGGCATTTAAAATGTCTGAAACTGTTTTATAGGGCATTTTCACACATTTTATCACTTGTTTAGTTACTTTAAGCAATATTAAATATTGGACATGGGTACAAGTAAAAATAACCGTCACGGTTGCAGCACAAATGAATATAATCAGGATCTTGATGCAGCAGCTTTCTTTCTTTAAACAAACTCAAAACTCCATAAAACACTTAGAACTGGGAACGGAACAACCGACTATAATATTTATCTGATAAACATTGAAGAGGACAGAACTGAGAGAAACACAGGGTTTAAATACAAGGAAAAAGAAAGATAATTAAATACAAGGTAAGCTAACAAGATCATTAAAGAGACACAGCTGGGACAAACGAACTCAATGAGGGTAACCATGGGAACAAACAAGTGGCTGAAACTGAGCAAAAGAGAACTGCAAATTACAACGTGAAATAAAATGTACGATTGTACAAAAGCTTATGAATCTAAATTATTGGGAACCATGTAATAAAAAAAAAAAAAGTGCACATTTCATTTATCTATTATAACATTTATGTCGTAATGTTATTTTGTTTGTTTGGCTGTTTCATTATAAAGGTCCAGAAATTCGTCAAGTTTTTCGTCAGGTGTCATATGTCATTATGTTGCTGTCTTGATGCCAGCCAATTGCTGCATTGCTGATCGTGGTTTTGAGTATCGATACATCTGCCCTTTTCAACGAACACGTGAACGTGCAGTAATCTCAGACAACTTAATCCCGATATTTGAATCCCTTCCACAAATTCGTTTGAAGAGCCAAATTAGCCAGATATCAGTTATCACAATTAGAAGATCTAACGTCTGTCAAATCATCTCAGATGTATTTAGCGAGGTACGAAGAACTGACATGGTTCAAAACAGGTATAACTCTGACAATAACATTGCAATCCCATTCTAATCCACTCAGAAACATTTACAATTGTAGAAAAAAAAAAAATTGTGGTGCCCATAAATAAATTGTACTTGAACGTATATTTATCATGCATGACATTTATTTCAAAAAGGGACATTAAGACAAAATAGGCACAAGTAGACGCAGAAGAGAACAGCATGCGGTGTTCACGTGAACCTAACAGCCGCATGTTCAGAATAGAGTTCTCTTTCGCGTCTTTGTGCGCTCAAATGGCTTAAAATCTCTTGAATGTTTAAACTGACAGGATCTAAAAACACATTCAAAATGATAAACTTTTATTGTATGATGGTTAAACTTTGCAGTTAATCAGAAAATCACCTGCATTTTGAACCGTGGTGTCTGGTCCGTATGGATTAACGATCCCTACTAGGCATCGCACATCCTGCAATGTGACTATCGCGGATGCACACATCACGATTTCAATGCTAAAACGATATATTGTGCAGCCCTACCATAAACAATCCTTACACATGCACCTGTGCAACAGTGAAAAGTGACAAGATGACGGACAAGACCATGGCAGAGGATTCGTTGCACAACAGACAAATCTGACAAAGAAAAGAGCAAGTCAGCCAAGTTTGTAGCAAAACTTTTACAGTTTTTGAGTATTGTTGTCTTTTAATTTATATGATAATTCATACTCAAAGTACAACTGAAATGACATTCATTACAAGATGATTAGTTATTAGTATCAGTTTTTATTCTTCTAGTCATGTATTTCGTCAATAAGGATTTCTGAAAAACACTGTAAAAATCTTGTCTTGTGAGCCAAGTGTCTAATCACAATGATGAATTGAATGGTAAACTTGGCAGGTGAGTCATTGGGACATAAAAAAATCCACTCACAGATCTGTGAATCAGTTATTGTTTAAACTAAAGCATAGAAACCTGTTTTCTGTGGAAGCCAGGACACTTCTTTCTACACCACAAAATAAAGCATCTGTTGCTAAATGTGGTGGGCAGTACATGCACTACGGCTAAGAATAATGTTGTACACCTCAGTGTAAACAGTGATGGGATTCTGCTTTTTAAAAAGCAGTTGTAGCCAATACTGGCAAAGTTTAGCTATTTTGATCCATTTATTGTTGCCATCTTTAGTGGGCAAAAGAAGCCTAGTCCCCTTGATGAGTATGTTTCTGACTTTTTGACTGAGTACCAAAATCTCAAATACAATGGGATAAGTCTATCATAATTGGCTGTATAAGGCCAGACTTACACCATCTATATTGAAGCTCTGATCTGTGATGTGCCAGCAAGGGCATATCTAAAATGCATTAAGAATCATAATTTATATTGTAGTTGTGAAAGATGTGTAATCAGAGACAGTCATGTCAAGGGAAGAATAGTATTCAATGAACAGGAATGCACTTTTCAAACAGATGAAGCTTTCAGAATGGAGTACAGCAGCCACCAAAAATGGTGTCAGCCCTTTAAATGCAGCAGCAATTCCATGTGTAAGATCATTTGTGTAAGATTACATGCACATGGTCATCTTGGGGAGTAGTTAGATGCTCTGTGAGAGAAAAGGATGGGATATCCTAAAAAAATAAATGCACCAAGAGGGATTTTTTCAAGTGAATTTGCACAGCATCCCCAGGGATGACATGAACTTGACAGGTGGAAGGCCACTGAACTATAGTAGCTTTTGCTATACACAGGACCAGTGGTACTAAAAAATGTGTTATTCCCTTAAAAAGATACAAGCACTTCATGTCCTTGCCTGTAGCCATGTCCATAGCGCTGGAGTCAGTTTGCTCAAAAACTAATGAAACACTTTGTCAAGTGCAGTGCTGACTTTTATGGCAAGTGTTGTCCTGTGTACCTAAACTGATCTCATCTTCATAAAGATGTCAGACACTTTAACCATTGCTTAAATGAAATTTCCAACTTTTGAAAAGTACCTGCACCAAATCAAGAAATGTATGAGGGACGGAAAAAGAAAATCAAGAAAAGTTCCTCTGGAACAGGTCACTGGGTGTTTGTCAGAAATTGACCATGCAGAAGTGAAAGAGAATAAAACAACTGGACACACAGCCTAAAGTGTTTTTTTCTGTAAAAGAAAAAGACTGTTTTCTCTTGAGAGATGACAGATTTGCTTTCATTCGCAAAAAAATGTGGATGAAACTTTTGCGTGAGAAGGGAAGGAATATGGAGGGTAGAGATCCCGATAAAAGAAGAGAGTTAAAGAAAATGATTAGATGACCAAATACTAAAGAAAGAAAAAATCATTCAAGATGAAAAAGGATCCTCAGGATGAACTATACGTGATGTTCCCATTATACAAAAGAAAAATAACTGCAGATAGGTTTTGATTAATGAATGGTTTAACTTCTTAGCAATCAAGTCAAAATGTTGTTTACTATGTTTATTATGGTCTATAACTTCTAGTTAATAGGCAAGAGTGTGAAAACTATAATCTGACAAGCGAGTTGAGAAGGAAGAACAGGAGGAAGTGGTAGTGGTTTAGGGAACTTGGAAAAGAACTAAGAGAACATTTAAAAGTTATATTGTTGGTATGTTTCTCAGTGAATATAAAAATCTCAAATATTTAAATATATTAACTCAACATGGTCCTCAAATTTTAGATTATTAATATTTTAAATCAATTGTTGATTTGCACTATTAACAGAATCTGATCATTTGGAGGTGTCAGAGAGCATAATGGATAACTGGTCAAGTAAAGTTCAGTGTAGAACGAGGAGACCAAACAGAGTGAACTGGGGTTAGACTGCTTAAATGGAGTGGATCTGATGAGGGAGAATGATAGCAGGTGTGGATGATTGTGAAGTGTGTGCAGGTGTGAGCCAGGAGGGATTGTGGGAAATGTAGTGTGCATTATGCCATTAAATAAATAAAACAACAGAAAAGTTGGATTTTTAGGTGGGTCTGAATGGGAACAGTGATATAGCCTAGTTTTTTAACATGTGGATTTATTTACTTTGTCAATATTGTGACCAAATTATATAAAAAAGAAAAAGTTTTCAAACTGCATTTAATAATTCATTGATGTATTTCAACATTTTACTGTGAGCTGGATGATTGATGCTGTTTTAAATTTTCTTTATTTTGTTTAGAGGTATACATGTATGTTATAATATGTCAGGGTTATGTTTGATCTGTTTAATATTGAGTTTGTTTCTATGGGGGTAAATTGATGCCAAAACCATTGAAAATGAACAGACTAAAAGTCACAAATAGATATTACAACTTGTAAACACAAAACACAATCTACAAATAGAAAAAAAATCCGCAAACACAGTCCTCATGATCCGCAAATGTAAAACAAGATCTACAAATAGATACAAAGTCCTCAAACAAACTCTTTGTGATCCACAAATATAAAGCATGATCTACAAAAAGATAAAAAATCCACAAATAAACACATCCTGATTCACAAATAGAAATCAGTGACTTGTACTTGAAAACCAGAATTTGAATGAATGTAAAGTGACTTGTTTGCAGGTGAAGATCATGTTCTGTTTGTAGATTGTGTCACATTTGTTTTCAGAATTCTGGCACTATTGTTTCGCTGTTGTGACAAAATAATGCCATAATCATTGAAAATGAAGAGACTATGAGTCAAAAATGCATATTACAATTTGTAAACACAAAACAAGATCTACAAATAAATTTAAAATCTGCAAATGTAAAACACAATCTGTAAATAGATTCCAAATCTGCAAACAAACTCCTCATGATCCGCAAATGTAAAACAAGATCTACAAATAGATGAAAAATCCACAAACAGACTCTTCATGATTCACAAATAGAAATCAGTGACTTGTACTTAACAACCAGAATTTGAATGAATGCAAAGAGATTTGTCTGCGCACGAGGGTCATTATTTGTTTGTAGATTGTGTTGCATTTGTTTTCAGAATTTTGGCACAGATATTTCGCTGTTTTTTCTACAAAAAAATCTACAAATGCCCTCCTCACAATTTGCAAACAAACACGGTCTAACTTGTATTCTCAAACCACTGTAAAAGACATTCTTACACATTCTGTGCAAAGCTCAGCATGCAAGTGTTGAATCTGTGTTTGCAGATCACAGGGCATTCACAGATCCCTCTCCACACGTCTACAGATCTTTTTGGCACTATCTTTCCGCAGAGTTGTGTGACTACGATCCACACGTGTAGTCAGCCAATCAGGGGTATTGCTTCAATGTGATGTCACGCCCCCTCAATAAGCCCTTTTCAAAATAAGAGCTGACACTTCTCTGATGGGTGGACCGGTGTCACAGCGCTGACAGGCGGACAGAGCCTGGGCAGCGCTGGGAAAGGACGGGCCGACCGACGCTCACAAGATGGGTTGTCAGGTAAGCGGTCGCTCGACTAAGTAGCTGTGTGACATTTAAAGAATAACTTTATCGCACCCCAGTACGTTAACGTTATGCACTGTCGTTAAAACTGCCCAGAAACCGGCTCACCAACAGCCTGGCGTTAGCCAGTTAGCCCGTTAGCCCCATAGCTCAGTGGTCGATCTTTATCACTGTTCAAGTAGCTCGCAAAAATAACAGAAATATGAGTAGTACAAAAATACATGACATTTCTCCTGTCTTTGTACTGTATTTTTGGATTTATTTTTTTGTTATTTTCGGGAGCTATTGGGGCAGTGATAAAGGTAAATAACTTAGCCCACATCATGTCTGAGTCTGTAAAAGGCCGTTCACAAGAGGCCAGAGACGCTGAAGACAAACACGAAGAGGAGAAAATTCTGTAGCCGGCAGAGCAGCTCACTGTTCACGATGCTCGAAATATAGGAAGAAAATATAAATATTGAATTGTGGGTGAGGGGTTATATCTCTATGCATCTCTAAAAGGAGATCAGTCTTCAGAAAGATTTCGATGCCAATGGCATTTTATTTTCCTCAGAATAAAGTAGCTAAAGTATTCCTTAGAATAGCTTTGTTTACAGCGGTAACCAAGGAAACACCGTATCACTGCTGGTCCATAAGCGCCACCTGCTGCCAGAGAGTGAATTTGCGTCCCATTCAGCCTGCTCTTTTTGTGTGTGTAGCATTTATAATTTCACAAAGATAAAGTCAGACCGTTCTGTTTTTGCTTTAAATCTTGAAATTAAATCTAATTCAATTAAAAAAAATAAATAAAAAAAAACAACTGCTCATGCAACGTTCGTAGCATCTTTGTTTGGATTGTGATTAAAAAGCAGTGGTTCCCTCTAATTTGAAATGGCTATGTATTTTGTTTATTATAATAATATTAATAATAAATACCTGCAACCAGTATCAGAATCGGCCAATTTCCTTGTAAAATAAATAAATAAATAAATCATAATCTACATTGGCCAAAGATACTAAATCTGGGCTGTCTTTTTCTATCAAGTAGATTGTCTTTCAAAAAGATAGAGGTCAGGGATCTTGGACTTAAAAAGGTTGGTGACCACTGTCCAACTTGTCCAACTAACGTTAGCCTAATAATATCATTTAGCTTTAGCTATAGCTGGCTATAACCAAACTTGTGTTTACAGCACAGAACAACAGCACATACAGTTAACGTTGGCAGTTCTTGCACATTTTGTGCCAACAGCAACAAAATAAACGTTCGCTGGGGACGTATCGGCACTGTGTCCCCGTAGCATTTATGGCAAATATGTAAGTTAATGACACACTGAACATAGCATTAACGTTAACTAGAACAACCCCTCATAGTCATGCTGTCATTTCAGTTATTATCAGTGCCTGACAATTCAGCTGGTTGATGGTACATGGGGCAACTTTTTAAGCATTGTTGCTGGGCAATCTTGTCGAGTGATTGTTGCTTGGGCACTTTCCCATTGAAAAAATACAATACATTGCTATCTGGATAATTTAGATCGGTCGTGGGCCCTGTGTCTCATCTGGTTGACCGTTTATGGCAACATTGCCCAGAAACATTGCTCAAAAAGTTGCCCTGTGTATCATCACATGTACTCTTTATTGATCAACACAGAGCTGCGCTGTTGTCTTGCAGCCTTTGTCTGGTAAACAACCTGCTAGTGTTTTGGAAAGCTATGTGCTCATGTCTTCCCCCCTCTCCCCCCTCTGTCTGCAGAATCCGGACCGGAGGTGGCCCAATCTGTTTCCAGACCTGCCAAACTGCTGTGTGTGTGTGTTTGTTTGTTTTTTTGTTTGTTTCTCTGTGCTGGAGTTATTTTAAGAACTTGATGGCTTTATCCAGTTTGTTATTAAATTTGTTATGAATTTTAAACTTGTGTCTTTATTACATCCACACACAAAATAGCCATTTTTTGTCGTCAAGCATATTGTTTTTAATTGTATTACCATCAAATCGCATGGATAGTGACGTTGCAGTCTTATGTCGATTCAGCATCTTAAACCTCTCTGGTGCAATCTAGTCCATATTTGAGGGCTTTTTGCCATAGTGGTTTTTGATCAGGTTTATCGTATATATATATTCCCCTCTATAGTATTTTCACTAACAGAATAAAGGTTTTACAAATCTACAGAAATCTAGAAACTACAGTTAGTAGTTACAGGCAAAACAGTCTTTTCCCTCAGCTGTCACTGTGTTGCTGCCCGTTGTTGTGCCACGCATGCTCATCACACACTGGCAACTACCTACACACTATATCACTATATAGATAGATATATAACCATCTATCTATAGATGGAAGCATATAAAATGAGCTAAACCTTAAACATCTAGGCTACAGCATTGAAATCCAACATGCACATTAATGGACCTTAACATTAATACAGGAACATCATGGTTATGAAACGCTGATGGGATCGTTATACTGCATTTTGACTTTTTACTCTACATAGTTTAGGTGAATGTCACTACTACTTTCACTTAAGTAAGGTTTTCAATGCAGGACTTTCGCTTGTCATGTAGTGTTTTCACAGTCTGGTCGTACTACTTTTACTGAGGTAGTCTAAAGAAAGTTAATACTTTTTTCACCACTCCAAAACAAAAATTCCCTACAGAAACAGTCAACCAGGACACATTGGATAGAGGGAGAACAAGTCTGCACCGGCCTGTGGTTATACAGACTGTCCAGAAAGAGGGAAAAAAAAAATGTTTTATATAATATATTTTACCAAAGTTGTACATCACAGTTAAATGCAAGGTACAAAGTGTATGCTGCTCTCACAGATTTTTACCTTGTCACAACCTGGCTCAACAGTACGTGACAAAAGAAGGAAACCACACAGGTCTGAAAATACTAGATATTTTAATAAGTAAATTAAGAAAAATATACAATTGTAGGTGTCTGTCAGATCAGAATGTATGCAGTGTATGTGTGAGTGGAGTGTATGGGAGTAAAACAAAGAAAAACAGAACAGATCAGCCACCACCCATTAACCATCAACCATTTCAATGAGTGATTCCACAAATTGCACCGTGGTGATGTAAATGTCCATGCCAAGGGAATCTGAGGGTCCCATAGGGTCAATAGCTGACCTAAGCTGCTCCATCTGTTCAGGATTCAGAGGGCTTTGTACGGTCGGAACAGTCACCCCAGTGTGTCCATTGTCTTGACGGCTGATGTCCTCCTCCCAGTCAATAACAGGAACAAGATACTCCTGAAATATTGAAAGACAAATCATAAACTTCACTCAAAACACTACTGGTTCATTTCAGTAAATTGTAAATAAAGAGCATTTTTATTGTTTTTATACATATTGGAAAGTGCATTTCCAGAACATTTCCAAATAACACGGCCATGGAAAAGTACCTCTGCATTGTCTGGATCTGCAATGGGATTTTGCATTTGGCCAACATCCCACAGCTGGTTTGGCGTCAGGTTTTGCTCAGTCCGGATTGGGTGGTTGTCCCATCCCTCACGAAAGTTGTCCAGATTGTTTTGCAGACGAGGCAAGAACACATAATGACATGCAAAAATGTGTGTGGTGCTACTGAGGTCCAGATAGCCTTCATTTTCCAGTGTGTGAAGTGCGTGATAAAACACATTGGTCACTGCCATCCACACGTCTCGCCACAGCCTCTCAATCCTGAGTTTTGAAATTAAAATAGGTAATTAGATTATATGAAATTACATGTGATAACCAAATGTCTTCATGTGCTGCATTACCAATTAAGTAATTGCATTTTTGTGCAATAAAACCATAACACAAATTGCAAAACAATTTCAACAAATGTTTAATACCCATAAAAGTCTTTCTATAAACACAAAATGTTCTAAGAGATCTAACAGTTTGAAAGTATCTTAAGCTTCAGCACTGAAAAAAGCCCTGACCAGAGGCCTAATTTGATGCCTCATTCTCATAAAAGTGATCAGGAACCCCTTGAGGCAATTTCTTAAAATTGGCACAAATGTTAACTTGGGATACCTCACAATTGTCTAATTCCATCCATTATTCCCTCATTTGCATGTTTTCCTGAATGGCTGCATAAAAAGAGATGCAAGGAAAACATGTGAGGAGAGAAGAAACAAGGAAATGCATAAAGATAGATATATATGCATTAGATAAATGAGATGTCCTTTTACTCCAATGCGTCATGTGAAGAAACGTCTGTTTCTGATGATGGCAACACCTAGGGCCTGTACCACGAAGCGAGTTCAACATACCCAGGATATGTTTTTGTTATCTGGCCTAACTAACCCTAACAATCACGGTCGGGATAAGCGGTACCACGAAGCTGGTTATCAACTCAGTAAGTCAACCCAGGGTTTCCCAATCCAGCCGTGAGCGCGTTCAAATAAAAAGAGGCGTGTTAGCAGCAGATGACCAATCACAGACATGAACAAATCTGACAGCAGCAGAGCATCATTTTACAGTCGAAGAACAAACTGTAACACTACAGAAATATGACATGGTCTAAGTAGCACGGCTGCAGCGGACACATGCAGGGAGAGAGAGGAAAAGAAAAAAAAAAAAAAAAAATCGCCAACAGTGTGAATGCCTAAATGAACAGGTGTAGTCTATAATAATGCATTGATTTGATGTGTTCTTATGAGCTGTATAAAAATATCAGCCTTATTCTTTCAGCTCGGCTGTGTCTGTGTTTCCACATTAAAAGACTGGGGCACTGAATAAGTGGTTGTTCACCTCACTTTGAAAAACTTTGTCACTTAAAAAAATGATACTTTTTTTTTTAAACACACGCAAAAGTGTTCCAAACAACAACAACAACAACAACGAAACAAAAAGTCCATTCATGCCATAAAATGTGCTCAAATGAATCGCAACATCTAGGCTATTGAAAACTCACCTCATTACCTGCGCCCACATTGCAAAAGGTGGGGCGGAACATGACCAGTCTCTGTGATAGACTTTAAGATAGCTTCTAACCTAAAATAATTTGCCTACGTTCATATTAAAATGTAGTAGCCTATTTCAATATCCCTACCAAACTGCTCATAATATTCATCCTCACATAATATATATGAAACATTTATTTGAACATTTCAAAGCAGTTAGTAGGCTTACTGTTAAAACCTGTAGGCCTACAATAACCTAAGGCTTTTAATCAGTCTCTGTAGGATGATCTCGCTTTAGAGAAGACTTTCTCCACATCATCGCAGCAAACAAAGCAGCCTATAAAACAGTCTGTGGGATTTCCTACAAAGTAGATGGTGGATGGAGCTGATTGGTTAGTAGGCAGCATTTTCATGGAGTTGATCTCTTCTCTGCTCCGGAGCAGGTTAGCCATTCAGCATAAGTTACCATGGAGATCTACCCAAGGGAGTAAGCCAGAGATCAACCAGTGGAGCAGACCAAAGCCTTCACGGAGGGCTCCATGTAGGCCCAAAAATGACGTCAAAACCCTGTGACACCCCGTCGCACATGAGAGATGTAACCATATTTTTTTAGATTATAAAATCTGCAATCTATAATAAATAATATTCAACCATCAGTGACGCTGCGTTGGTGTTTGGCAGGTGAGCCTTGTAGGTGGGCTGATGCTTCGTGGTACAAGCCCATGATCACAGGTGGATCAGCTGTCAGCTGGCTTTAAAAGCTGTAGACTTTTGAAGGAGTTCGAGTCTGCACACACACGTGCACTGTGCCGATATTAATAAGGTACACAGTTCTGAGCGGCATGTTCTCTCAGTAGCAGTTACCTGCTACACACCCGTACGTGCATGTCTACCGTTTCCTGTACCATTTATTATAACAATGCTTCTTGGCAATACATCTTATACCATTGGAATGTCTGTTAATGTCCCTTTTAAAATGGTGCCACATTTGTAAAGAACATGCATTTGTGGTATGAGCAGCAGAGCTCAGTATGTGGTTTGCACCGATGAAAGATTTGCTAAATCTTCTGACAATACCGAACAGCTTTTCTTTGCTGTTCACTCTTGTTTGGTGTATTGGATGATTGAAGTCAGAATAATTAGAAAGGTACTTTATTGTCACATGCAATGGCACTAACTGAAGTGCCTGACGTGTTTTTGATGGTGTGGGAAACCCACACAGATACGTGGAGAACATGCAAACTCCACAGAGAAAGGAGTTTGAACCCGGGACCTTCTTGCTGTGAGGCCACAGCGCTATCCACTGGACCACTGTGCCGCCTAAAACAAGACGCATTGAATATTTAGTAATTTAACAAACAGGAATGTCAGTAGTGTGTGGAAGAACCATATAAAAACGCAACAGCCTGGCACCTTCTCCCCATACTGCTCATCATCCTGGTCACACACTGTTGTGGGATGGAATCCCATTCATCAGCCAGCATTTGTTGCAAATGAGTTCTCAGCAGCCGGTCTCTGACATCACCCCTTATATGGAACTTGGCCTGAAGTTTGCAGATGGTACTGGGGCTTACTCCAAAGAATTAAGCAACTTGATTTTGCGGAACACCTGCTTGAAGTTGCCCTATCAATCGCATGGGCCCTATCCAGATCAGTCAAACATGGCATGCTGATTCTTGGAGCAGACACCAACGGACCTCTGTAGCAGAGCACATGCTCACAGTGGGGGTCCATAGGCTCAAAACAAAGGTTAATAGCAACAGCAAAGAAAAGCTGTTTGGCATTGTCAGAAAAGATTTGGCAATTTTTAAATGGGGACAACCCACATACTGAGCTCTACTGCTCATCCCATAAATGCATGTTCCTTACAAATATGGCACCATTTTAACAAAAAAGGGACATTAACAGGCTTCCCAATGGTATAAAATGTATTGCCAAGAAGCATTGTTACAACACAAAATAATTTACCAAACACAAATTTTGTCACTTTTCCTTTTTCTGCATAGTTTACATGTTTATCATACTACAACAGTTTAAAGAGTTTATGTTCCAGTTTGTGTGATCTTACCTTTGGTTGTGCACACTTTTGCCTGCAATGAAGCATCCGTTCTCAGGCCCTCGTACAGACATCATTAGGCGTGCCACTGCCACATTCTCTACACCGTGGTCTGCTCTTACTCTGCAAACATTAAATCAGTGAATAATATAGCATATTGTTTAAAGATCATTGGTAAGTCTGCATAGGTTAACCATGTGACAGCACACAAAAATAAAGCATAATAGGACTCAATTGGCATTTTATTTCATACTTATATTTGCTGAACTTCTCTTTACATCCTGAAAGCAATCAGTATATGCTTATCTGATTGACAGTAAATCAAAAGAAAACCTGCATCTGTGGCTGTCACTGGACTGTAATAAGCAAAGCCAATGACATTTCCTTACCAGTTCTAATTAAATAATAATAATTGACTTAATATCTCTAAAATAATTACTGCAAGACATTGTGAAAAAGGAAAGTGACCAACCACAGATGTCAACTTTTGGTGAAACTGTTTTTTGTGACACCCAGAGTTATCTTTACCTCCATCAGTGGTGGTGGTGGTGGGGTGGGGAGGGGGTCAAACAGAATAGTCATGCAAAAAATACTAGATGGCATTAAGGAATGAAATCATCTAGCAATATACAAATAGGACTACTGTGAATTAATAAATGCAATATCAAATGTCATTTTTCAAAAACATTTCACACACTTGTGGACACTGATTAACAATAATTATTTTCTGCAGAGATCTATGTTTTCTATATAATTCATACATCGTGATTTCAGGGCAGACAATCATGAAACTACTGTGTTGAAAATGTCTGTGGTGGAATGAAATCTCACCTGAGTGGGAATCCAAAGCGCTCCACAGATTCTGAGAAAAAGGCCAAAGTGGTGGCTGACAGGTTATTTGATGCAGCTCCCAGGTACATTATCTACAACAAAAGACATCGATTCAACATAAAAACCATACGACATAATTGTGAACAACAATGGTCAAGTCAAGTCACCTTTATTTATATAGCGCTTTAAACAAAAGATTGCATCAAAGCAACTGAACAACAATTAGGGAAACAGTGTGTCAATAATGCAAAATGACAGTTAAAGGCAGTTCATCATTGAATTCAGTCATGTCATCATGCAGCTCAGTTCAGTTTAAATAGTATCTGTGCAATAATTTGCAATCAAGTCAACGCTATCGCTGTAAATGAAGTGTCCCCAACTAAGCAAGCCAGAGGCGACAGTGGCAAGGAACCAAAACTCCATCGGTGACAGAATGGAGAAAACACCTTGGGAGAAACCAGGCTCAGTCGGGGGGCCTCTGACCATATGAAACCAGCAGTTCAATTCCAGGCTGCAGCAAAGTCAGATTGTGCAGAAGAATCATCCGTTTCCTGTGGTCTTGTCCTAGTGGTCGTCTGAGACAAGGTCTTTACAGGGGATCTGTCTCTGGGGCTCTAGTTGTCCTGGTCTCCGCTGTCTTTCAGGGCTGTAGAGGTCCTTTCTAGGTGCTGATCCACCATCTGGGCTGGATACATACTGGATCCGGGTGACTGCAGTGACCCTCTGACTTGGATACAGACTGGATCTAGTGGCTACGGTGACCTTGGAATAATTGATAAACAGACTAATAGTAGCATAGATGCCATTCTTCTAATGATGTAGCAAGTACATTGGGTGTTATGGGAAGTGTTCCCGGTTCCGGTTTACCTAATTAACGCAGCCTAAAATTCCTTTAACGGATTTGGATATTAGAAGCATATTAGTGTGCTATGTGTAAGCCAGGTTAAAGAGATGGGTCTTTAATCTAGATTTAAACTGCAAGAGTGTGTCTGCCTCCCAAACAATGTTAGGTAGGTTATTCCAGAGTTTGGGCGCTAAATAGGAGAAGGATCTGCCACCCGCAGTTGACTTTGATAGGCCATACTGTGAGGCCGTAATTTAGATATATTTTTGAGATGGAAAAATGCAGTTTTACAAATGCTACAAACGTGGCTTTCTAAGGAAAGGTTGCTATCAAATAGCACACCTAGGTTCCTAACTGATGACGAAGAATTGACAGAGCAGCCATCAAGTCTTAGACAGTGTTCTAGGTTATTACATACAGAGCTTTTAGGTCCTATAATTAACACACCTGTTTTTTCAGAATTTAGCAGTAAGAAATTACTCGTCATCCAGTTTTTTTATATCGACTATGCATTCTGTTAGCTTTTCAAACTGGTATGTTTCGCCGGGCCGCGAAGAAATATAGAGCTAAGTATCATCAGCATAACAGTGAAAGCCAACACTGTGTTTCCTGATGATATTTCCCAAGGGTAACATGTAAAGCGTGAAGAGTAACGGCCCTTAGGTTGTAAATAGGCTGCTTTTTGCAGAAGACCATTAAATATATTTTAATGTATACAAAAATAATATATAATTTCCCTGACAGGGCTTGTGTAGGTCTACTCCTATTCCCAATATTATAGAAAAGTTGAATGGTTTTATGTCACACTGTTAGCTTTGTGATCTGGTCATCAGGCAAAGATGCACAGACTCAGACCAACATGGAAACTATGCTGTGCAAATAGTGATGTATATTAAATGTCTACCTTTCGAGAAAAGCCATCAATCCCTCCAAAGATGACAATGTTGTACCTGCGGATAAAACCATTTATTATATTCCAAATAAATGGGAACAGATCCTCTACATCTTACACAAGTTTGTACATAATTGCACTTACAAAGTTACAATAACTGTTATGTGTACACATTTATTCCAAGAACAATCACTAGTAAAATAAGACTTACCGGATAAGCTTGTGGTTTGTGTCGATGTGGACCAGGTACCTGGGACAGGGCACAGAGTAGGTCCGTCTTACAACACACCCCAACTGCGTCATCCGAGACAACACCCCCATTGTATCCACACGGTGCATCGATGCCCTCACCCGGTTCCACTGCACCCGATGTCCCTCTGCTAACAAAGTCCCTTTGACGATACGGTAACCGGCATGAGGCATCCTTAATTTAATCTCTGACACCATTTCATCCAGTGCTTCATCCGTCAATGTACTGTACAGTTCTCTGACAGAAATAGAGTTTTCTTGCATCCTTCTGCACACTGTTCTACAGGACACCCCCGCTAGCTTGGCAATGCATGGAACTGGCAAACCAATGTCAATCAGATGAATGAGGAACTCTTCTGATATAATAAGTTTTGGACGGCCAGCAAAAGGACCTTTTACCACCTGTACCACTCTAGGCGGCTGTTGATGATCTTGTTGGTGCATCTCTATCAAGTTGCTAAGCTCTGTCAACACACTCATTACCTCCTGGGACATTTCAATGTGCCTGGACAGGGCACTGATGAAAACCATTTCTTGGGTGCAGATGAAATCTAGGTAGTCCATGTCCAGCGGTCTTTGTTCTAAGACATGTGTAAGGCGTGAACGCAGACGCTCGAAGATGTGTTGCTTTAACAGTTGCTGTAGAGAAGAAACAACACATGTTGATCTAGGCCTCTGATATGACATGTGCAATGTTTTAATTGGTGACAGACAAAACAGTTAATTTCTGTCTTTAACCACAATAAAAATAATACCAATGCACACATTAGTAGGGATGTCCCGATCTGATAAACAATTCTGATCTAGGCCGATCAAGGCATTGTTTTTAACTGAGCACAAACCTAAGCCTGATCTTGTGTGTTGCTTTAGATTTCCTACAAGTCTCAGAAACGGAGAACAGTTTCTGGCCGGATGCAGCTAAAATGTCTGCAGGGTGTAAATATTTTTAAAGTTGAAAAACAAAAGCAGTCCAACATCCTTTTGTAATGTCTGCAATACAAGCATTTTGCAAGCAGTAAAAACATATTGAAAACATTGTTAGTGACAAATCCACATCTATCGCGGCTTTTCACAGTGCGTGTGTAGAGGAATGTGCAAAGCGCAGGTCTGCTGTAGTTAGCAATGTGTGAGTAAAGATTACTGGGAGAAACCACGATGGTTCGGTTGAACTGTCGCTTGAGCAACTCCTGATACAAAAACGTGTGACAAGTGTTTTAAAAAGGCATTTTCAATGTGTCAAATCAAAAGAAAAAATCTGTTTTAATAATTCCTAAAGCTTTAACAATATTTTGTGCCCATGCCTAGTGTCCAGATAACAGGGCCTTCACTTCCATAGTCCTCCACTGGTTTCACATAATTGCACACAAGGAGAAGCAGCATAAGATATTGTGATGAATGGAAGTGGATGATTTGAATGTTTGATGTACACGCCCCTCAGTTTACGTAAGTGGGTGTCCCTTAATGAAATGAATGGGTACAGGTGATGCGTGTTAAACATTCCTGAAATAATTATCTCGAGGACTGCTTGGAAGAGAATGCTGGGGGAGTTTTTTGGGTTTTGGAGCTCTTGTGGGGAACACTAAACGGCCGCTCAGGACAAATAGTGTCTCCAGCGGTGAAGATAGTAAGTTAGTGGGGGGGTAAATGTGTTAGGCAGTCAGGGTGGAACTTCTGATTAGAAGAGCTCCCGACTGAAGCCTTAAATAACTCTGCCCCAGGAACTAAGCTGAAAAACGCTGAACCTGATGGACTGATTTCTATGTATTGAGTGATTAAGTGACAAAAAGGTCTGTGGTGTATCTTCCCTGCTGAGCTGAATCCATCACCACTCTGTGTTTCTGCTTGTTCATACACAAACATACAAATGAATGTTACAAAAGAAGACTATCCCGTCTCATATGGGCTACTGAGAATTTATCAATAATGTTATTTATTTAATGATATTATAGATTACACTTTTGAACGTGCCATGGATGCGGAGTTCTCGCATTTGACCAGCGGATGTCGCTAGCGTGTCACTGCTCCGCTGCTTTGCGCATGCGTAGAAGTTTCTCATTATTATGAGAAACTAAGTCATTATTACGAGAAAATAAATCATAATTATGAGAAAGTTTCTAATTATTATGACTTACAGAATTATATCTTTTACTCAACTGTGGCGGAAACGGGCTTCCATACTCATGCGAATAGGGCAAGACATGACACTGACCAAACACATAACTTACATGAATATAATACGTCACGTATAATATCTTGAACAGTTACTTCAAGCATCAAGCAAGACACTTACCCATCCTTCACCAGCCATATTAGCCTAATTGGCTTGGTATGGTAGTAAGTTAGGTCTTCTCCAATGTCCAGTCCAAGTTAACGTTAGCTAACCGAGACTTTTTTGACTGTTTTGAGGCAGTTTTATTTGGCGTGACACGTTTAGGATGACCTGTTGGCAAAATGGAATACAATATTCACAGTAATGTTTTTATTTGTGTATAATTACTGAAAATAATAACCGTGTTATTTTACCTTAGAATGAGCAGGTTTTATTGGTTTTAGCCAGAGGGAGAGGGTCCTCTTCTACGGAGTTCTTTACATTGAACCGCCACTTTCCTACGCAGGAACCCACAACACGTTTTATTTCCGGTTTCCGGTTTCTTCTGCGGTCAAGCCAGCCGCCAAAAAAAAGGGGTGTGTGCGCCTATTATGAGTACGGGATGACGCGTTTTTGTAGGACAACCCGGAAGTTAGCGGCGCACGGGTTCCCTCGACTGAAAGCCTATAGAGCTTGGCAAACTACGTCACTGCGCATTGCATTCTGGGTAGTCGCCGCCATGTTTTAGGTCACGCTCAGGAGCGTACAATGACAAAAAATACAAATCACCAGATGAAAAAACAACTGTATTTACGTTAATTTTTTTTTTGAGAGCTGCTTGCACTTGCTTAGAATAAATGGACTAATATTTGAATCTCTTTGTGTTCATTCGATCGCCCAGTCGTGTGGCCAGGACACGACACGCATAGAAATCACACTGCCGCCTCCTATCGGACCACAAGCAGGACCAAAGTGATTTCTCTATTGCAGTTTTTAATAACTAAATGGCACCGATATATCTGCCAGATAAAATAATAAACACAATATAGATTGATCTCAGCCAGCATATCATCATATAGCCCTGATTTCTTCATGTTAAAGCATTAAGGGATAACATAAGAGCATGACCCTCTGTAATGCAGCTCTGAAATGAATTATATTGTGGAGTCGCTACACCAAGTAAGTTTTACTGGACCTAAATATAATAAATACATAATTTCTTACCAAGACAAGCTGAACAATGAATCAGAGGTGTTGCTTTATGAACACGGAGAGTGATCGCAACGAGCTATATCACAAATGACAGTTCTAAACGTGTTTTCGTACATTATTAATGGCGTGAGCACTTACATATTCAAGTGGATCAGAAGTTATTAATCTGTAATAAATACAAATGACAAAGCCACATTTTGTTCAAGTTTATTTTCATTGAGTTTCACTTTCACCATTGTGTCGTTTCTAAGCTGGAAGGCAGAAAATGAGGGACATTCTAACGCATAATGTGAAAATGCATAACGTGGCTTAATTTACTAAAACAGTGTTATTAACAAACTAAACTTAGTATGCTTTATTAGTTTGGTGTTTACTATGTACAGAAAAGCAGATAAGCCCAGAATATGAACGCAACACATTTAACACATACGCATTTTCCTCCCATAAAGAAAACGCTTAATGGATGCATTTTGTTCATATTCTGGGCTCATCTGCTTTGCTGTACATAGTTTCTATGGGAGGAAAGCGTTTAACGTGAAATTAAACGCGTTGCATTCAAATTCTGGGCTATTAGTATGATGTTTACTTACATTACGCCACATTAAGCATTTTACAATGTCCCGAAAATGGGACAAAATGGCGCTTCATTTCACATCCGTTTTCCACGCTGGTCAGTATATGCAGATAGTTCATAACACAGCCAGCGTTCACCATTCTAATATGTTTATAACTGTATAATATAAATTTTAACATCTTCCTCCACTATTTCCCAGTCTCTACTGTACTGACGGTGACCTAAAGTCCCAGAATGCAATGCGTCGCTGACGTCACGTTCCCGGACTCTATTCATTTTTCCCATAGACTTTTGGAAAATCGCAGAAAATAAGCTCTGTGTTTAACAAAGACACTTACACGTTTTGTCTATCAAGATAATATTTACAAGTTAACACAACATTTATAGATTTTGAAGCCTAAATAAAGTCATCAGATATAAAAGGCTAACAGTAAGCTATAAACGGACTACAGCACACCATGGTCGCTGATCAACGTCGTCACCACCAAGCGTCCTCAAACTTTATTTAGAAAACAACTCTATTTAAAAACATGCTCACTGATTATGATCTGCGCTGTGTATGAATACTTATCCACTTTTTCATGAGAAATGCTGTCCAAATGTCCTGTTTGTCATGATGACGTCTAAAGTCCCCGCCAAAGGAAGTAGTCCCTTTTAGCAATTTGTTAGCAACCGCCGATTTTAAGACACAGTAAAAGTTTAAAAAATCACAAGTGGGTTATAACTGGTGTTTTATGTCATAGATCAAAACGTGAAAGTATTTAGAGGCTTTGTTAACCACAGACCTTATTTCAGGCGATTTAGCAAAAACCCATTCAAAAAACCCATAGACTTTACGGCGTTGGAACCGGAAGTCCTAAAATGCTAACTCGCTTCCGGGTTTTGCCTACAAAAACGCGTCATCCCTGGGGCACTCTATTTCAGTAACAGCTGTGAGAGAGAACGCGCTTGAGTTGCGCCATTTTACTGCAGCATTTTGGAGATATTTGCCATTATTCTACTTTTAAGACCTATAAAAACCTAATTTCTAGAAGAAGAAAACAATGGTCATGTTTAATACAGGACATCCCACCCAGCTAACAAAAAAGGTCCCCCGAACGTCCATGTGTAGGGCCCTCTAGCTGTCCCGCGGACGTTCACGGGGATGTTCACAGGACGTTCAGCGGCCATTCGGGACGTTTACGGGACTTTCGATTAAGTCCTCTTGTTGTTTTTTATTTTACTTATAGGTTAACAAAAGAAAACAAACACGTTGTAAGGAGTAAAATACATGTATTTATTTATAAATTAACAGTTTTATAGTAACAGTTTTGTGCTCTTTCCGTGTGTGTGTGTGTGCGCGCACGCGCTTCTCTCGTTGTCAGCTGTGGTAGTCTGATGGCAGTTTTTTCGTTGGCTTCTAACCTAAAACGACAAAATGAACACATTCAATCATGTATCAGGTATCGTTTGTCTATTAAAAACATTTGTTACTGTCATTAGGTTTAGTTAGACCAAGATTAGCGCACATTTGAAGATAGGGCGTAACGGTCAGCGGCGACGGACAACAACTTCTGCAAACATTTGTAAATGTAATCTTGTCATATAATTTAAAATTTACAAGATAAACAGTGCTTAAGGTAGCTAATGTCTACTAAACTAAAATTTAAAATACCTTTTCGGCCGAAGAAAGAGAAAACTCGTCTGAGAAAATCACCGGCAGGACCGTTAACTCTCGACTCAGCTGAGCGTTGCCATAGATACATGCGCGTACCCTAAAGAATGACGTCACTCGATCGTCACTCGCTTGTATCTCCCAGCTGTGTGGCTATATTACACTTTTTGCCACATGCTATACCTGTCTTAAGTGTAAAAATGAAAGTATTTTTTTTTCCTAAAATAATTTTTCTTTAATAAAACAATGTTTGACAGGTATTTATTGGTATAGGAATTGTCTTACCTGTGTAATTTTCCAATTTCTTTGTCAGCAAAGTGCTTTTCCATTCTTCATCTTTTCTTTGCTGCATTCATCAGTTGAAGTCAATAACATTATTTTAGAGCTCCACGGGATTAAATGTTCTTTAAGCATGGGAATACATAATAAATTGTATAGGGTGCGTTCAGGGTGATTGGGACACTTTTACTATTGAGATGACTTGGATAAAATGTCCCATTCAGTCTGCATTCACCCTGTCTTATATAAAGCTATTGAGGGGTAGGCCTATTATGATTTTGATGTTTAAAATGATAACTGCTGAAGGCACACATGATCTGATCTTTTATTAGTTTGTAGGTTGAAGTACTCCATTATTTTTCCCATTAGGCTAACATGAAAGTTGTTCATTTTTAATATTTACTTCATTTTACAATGAATGGTCATTGTACAGAAACGTCCACTTTTCTGTCCCTAGACTTTACAGAAATATTACACCTGAAAACACTTCAGGATTAATTTTTATATATATATATATATGAAACAATGTTATTTGAACAATTAAACCTTCTTGAGCCATCAATGTGGCAATATTCATTTTTTAATTGTAAAAATTCCAAACACCACAGAAGTGCTCGTCCCCACAGTCATGTACAGAGGGAAAATGCTTTATTTTGAGCTCAGAAACAGTTTTTCTACCATTTCAAATATAATGTATGCATAACTATCAAATATATTATGTAAACTACATAAAAAAACAAAAAAACGAAACAAAAAAAAACAAAAACAAATGCTGAATAAATATTATAAAATATATAATGAACCCCTGGTGTCGTGTCACTGGTGTTACCTTTAACAAAAATCTATTTTTTTTTAAAATAAAAATCACACTGATGACATCACTTGACATCCTTCTTCCTATTTCCTGAAGATCCATGAAGAAAGGCCAATGGAAAGTCTCTTTTCAGTTATCAGAAATTTTAATTAGAAAATTATAATTTAATATGAAGCTTTTAGGTGAAGTCACTGGTATGACCTACATTATTGTTAGAGATTTTTTAAAAACTAGAATACAAATGGATTAAACGACTTAATTTAGTGAATATATCATGACTGACAACATGTGGATTGACACCTTGCAGCAGCCATTTTGTAAAATACATTTTTCATGAAAAATGTCACTGGTGTTAGCCTACCCATATAGATAAACTTTATTCAAAGCTATTCATTAAGTTCTTTTGCATAAAATAGCAGTAAGATTACATGATTATAACTCTTCTTTCTCATTGTTAATCCTCATTTGGTCAGATATGGCTAAATTAAAGGTATATGGCTAAATTGAGCACAGCTGAGAAGCAGCGACTATACAGACAGCGTATTTTACAGACATTTTTAAAATGTTTATGAGCCTCTGACTGCTTCCACTAATGTCAATGATAAGTCTTTGATTGTATACCAAATGTAAAAAAATTAGTCCCATCTACTTAATTCTAGTTGACGAATAAGGATCTTTGGTCTTACACATACGTCACTGGTGATTCATTGTGTCTGTCACGATCACGTCTGTTCCTGTCACATCCCGGACTACATTTCCCATGATCCTCCATTGCTTATCACCTGCACTCACTTCACAATCACTCCACACTAATCACCACACCCAGCTGCCACACATTACCTGAACTATAAAAGACTCATACACACACCACCTCACCGTGAAGTCTTGTTGCCTCTGTGTACAATTCCAAGCGTTTATATATTGTTTGCCTGTCTGTTTCCCGTCTACGATCCTGTGCCACCTGTCCTGTCCTGACCTTTGCTTTGTATACTGACCTGTGATTGATATCTGCCAGCCCTGACCCTCTGCTTGTTCCTGACTACGATTCTGCCTGTTCCTTGCTGTACCTGTTTGCTGTTATCTGACCCCTGCCTGTACGACCACGCTAACCTTTTAATAAAGCTGCATTTGGATCTTACCTTGAGTCCCGCCTTCGTTACAGAGTCACTGGTGTTACTGTTTTTGTCTGTCACATTAAATAAAATGTGTCATATGTGACAATAATAATTTTACATTCATTGAATTCTGCTACACTCAAGAATTAAGATGTAAAGAATTGCATCATTACTTGTTTATAACCGTTTTTCAAATATTTTTATTGTTATAGCAAATACATGGTTGTGAATTTGAATTAACATCATTCAATCACACTTTTAACTAACCTGATTAAAATAAAAAAAAACACAATCTCCTTATTTTTTGCATCATTATTTTTTCTGTAACTCTGACTGCATGTTCTGAAAAAATTGAGAAATAATATTTCATCAAAACGTTTAAAAATGCCAGAGAAGTACATACTGTCTTTAAATGCATGCAAAAAATAAAAAATAAAAATAAAAATCATAAAGCTGTCATTTGTATTCATAAAGTCAATGGCATAAAGTGTGGTGTACGTTTAAACGTTAGAAAAAGAAGTACATTTTAAGACATTTTAGAATGACCCGAATTCAAATAGACCTACTATTTTTAAAACCATAATATCAACCTGCACAAACAAACAAACAAACATGGTTTCTGTAAAATCCATTATCATATTTAAAGTGATTTTTTAAGGAACACGACCTCTTTTAAATCCAAGGTTTAGTTTAATTTGTCCTTTGTCTGAGTGTCAGGTCTGTTGGTAAAAGGCAACGCATGGGCGACTGGTTTTTTGCAAGTGTTGTTATGGAAATATCAGATGAGGGACGTCAGTACTTTCGCAAACTGGCAAGGACTTGAATGTCCCCCGAACGTCAGTCAGCGAACGTTACAAAGCGGACCTACTGCGGACCTTAACGGACGTTCACAACGTCCGGGGGACGTCCCTTGTTTGTAGGGCATAGAGTATACACTCCTCATATGAATTTATTTTACTGTAGGATTTTGGAGATATGTCACATTAATCGAATTAAGAGGAGTGTAAATACATCATTTCTAATAAGTAGAAAAAAATAATGGTCAGGTTTAATACATCAAACCATTTTACTATAGCATTTTGGAGATAGGTCACATCAATCGAATTAAGAGGTATTAGAGGTATTAAAAATATTATCTCACGAATATGGGCAACTAACATGAAAGAAAGAAAGAAAATAAGTAAATGAAATTAAAAAAAACTTGTTTTATCGCCTTGTCTACTGCCATTCGCGTTTTTCGCGCACCCCGTAGTTTTTTCCTACACGTTTAGAAGGTCAGCGCAGAGTCAGCGCCATTCAGTGCAATTCTGCAGCAACAAGAACAACTTCAATGTTTCGACACTTAAATATTGCAAATGACTGTGCTAGCTAACTGTTATACTCAGTGGCGTACGGGACACCACCGCAGCCCCCGCGGTGCGTGGGGGCCCCCACCCTATGATGGGCCCCGTCGCAGATTCACCTGTTTAGGCTAGACTACTTTATAGCCTTTTTTTAGAACTGAACACAATTGACTAAAGATGAAAATAAAGCATCCAACTGAAGCCCAAAAATGCAAGCAGAAGATCATAGAAAATAGTGCTAAATTACCACAAAAGGGGGGAAATTCACTGTTGTTTCCATCGCCGTTTGTAAGGTAGCCAAGACAACAGCAAGCTTTGATGCGCTGTGTTACTGTTAGCGGATGTGTGCCGAGACAAATAAATATGTTCGGTCATTGCTGAGACATTATTATTGTTATTTATATTATTATATATTGCCCAAACTATATTTAACCCATCGTCAGCTCTGATAATGGTCAGCTACCGGAATGTCTTAAGTTCTTTTCCAAATGTAGCCTAGCCAATAAGTCTAGTTATTTCTTTATTCTTTTACTGTAACTACATGAATTTAGTTTAGGCCTATACATCATTTGATGCACCGATCGAAATTACTGAAAATTTGCGGCCGAAACAGCAATTTACGCGCTTGTCTAGAAGGGAACCTTATATACACGCCTATACGCAAATTTGTGTCTAACTTAGAATTTAGACCAGCTAAAATATATTGTTAGACCAAAAATATCTTATCAATTAATTAAGTAATAAAGACATGTAATAAAGTAATAAAGAAATGTAATAAAAACATGAGTTCGTAATCCATTCCACACCCGACGTTCTTGGTTTTCTTCCTATTTATTAAATATAGGCAATTGGTTGATGAAACATTGATTGAAATTAAGATACAATTTCTACAAAACGAAATTCACTTTAAAGAAAGACTTACTATAAAACAAAACTTAATGAAGTGGTCAAACTTATGTCTAACCCGCTGCATATGTCTCCCGACATTGCGCATCCGTCATGCTATTCACTTTTCATAATCAACATTGGAGACATCTTACAAAAAATATATTAGGCAATAGCCCAATATTTAAATATATATGAAACTAAATTGGCTACATTTTTATCCCTCTGGCCGACGAATGCGCCGGCGCGTTCTGATGGATTTTCTCCTCATGACAGCTGAAACAACTTAAAACAGGCCTTCCGTCATTTTTGGCGATAGCCTACAGATTAGTGCAAGACTACAAATGGTCTACTTTTTTCTCTCTGCGAGAATCTTTCTGAAACGTCTCAAACATTAATTTAAACTCGGCGAATAACTGTACCTAAAAGAAAGAAACATCTCCATTTGATAAGAAATGTGTAGGTCTGTGTTAAATAAGAGGCGATCTATCCGCTGGAATGTGTTGTTTCTGAAATCATGGCCAGTGCTCGTTGCCGCTGTTATCCATTCTCTTGGCGCTCCTTTGGTTTTAATGAATAAATTATCCTAAATATTTATTCCTCCCGGTATTTTAGTCTACGATATCAAAATCACTAAACATTATATAGGCCTATCATATAGGCTATAGCTAGGATAATATTATTCGATAATAACATCAAATGAATCAATGCAATGATAATTCACCACATGATTCACTGTTAAATCAGTTTTTGTAAACTGTGGGGCAGATGGAAATTTTAACACATGACATCACTGCTTGTGGGAGGGGCTCCATCTCATTCTTTGCGGGGGGGCCTCACAGACTTGCGGTACTGGTTATACTTTAACATAATTGATGTATTCATTGGGGTACTACTTGTTTGTATACATCAAGAAGATACAATAAATCCAAACAATGCAAGGAAAGTTTTTTCAGTTAGTTTTATTGATACATCCACAGATGCTTTTAGTAACCAACCGTTAACAGTGACCAGATCAATAACTCTATACTCACGTTTTCTCCAAGTATAATAACGCCAATATCTGGATTTAAGATGGTAGCATTTTAATGCCTCAGGCAAGGTCTCTTGAACCGCAACCATAACAGTAACGTTTTATGTTTTGAAACATAACATGTTTTATGTTAACAGTAACATGTTTTATGTTTTCAAACAACAAAATGATTGTGATGATGATGTGAACAAAAAATGAACAGGCTATTCATTGCATTGATTTTTCTAAAGTAGCGCAGCCACATATATTTTTGAGTTGACACTTTGGTGAGCCACAGTGTAAACAAAGGTTCTTATTAATGAATTAAGTTTATTAATAAAAAATATAGTGTTCCCTATGGATGTATAATACATACATACCCATATTTTTGCTACGCAACACTTGTACAATAACTAATATAACGGAGTACAATGTCTGGGTACAAAACTGAAATTTAAAAAATATATAAAAAAAAATAAACTATGACATCCTGAAGCTAGATCACATTAAACAAGCCCAAATCCGCTGTCCACGGATCGGAGGCACAACATCATGTCTGCCTTCAGAGCAGTATAAGTGTGGTAGTGGCTTGGAAGGCGCAAGCGCTCAAAGCAGGTGGATGCAGTTGGAAGCGTAGACTCCACCAACACCAAGTTAAGCTTAGAGCAAGGCACCTCCCAGCCCACCCAGAACTTCATCAAATCACGCAAAACCTCAGGTGTAGCTGTAATAAAAAACAGAAATATACTTGAGGGAGACACTCTTGAAACAATTGACTTGCCAAAACACTTTCAGATTTGTAAAACTGCATAATTCCTTAATGCAAAGATGCCTTCTTCAATGAAGGTTCTAAAGAACCCTGTCACACGGTCCACTGTTGCTGCTGAGGGAACATCGTCATCGCTGTCCACATTGCTGTCTTCATTTTGCTGTGGCCATCTGATACTCTGAAGGACTATCTGTAATGTGTGTAATATGTTTATGAAGAAACTAATGTGCAACTCAGGCATAATGCTGCACTATAATTTCTTTAAATAATTTAGTGTTTCATAGTTTAAGTCCAAAAAAAGAAAATACCTCAGATGTCAACTGCACCTCTGTCTCCCTTGGGAAAAGGATGGGAAGAACATCTGCTCTGGTGGAAAGGAGTGGCCACAACCCTGTGTCCTTCAGACCCTTGCGCAGCTGCTTGATTTGACGGCTAACTCGTCCAATGACCTATAATATTTAATTCATTTCAGATTATAGGATAAACAAATAATAAAACTCAACCCACATGTCTGTTAATCAAACAATGGTTCAACAGACAGCATAGCTGAACAATTTCTAACTGCACATGAAGTTTTTTTGGATAAAAGTGAGAGTAATTATTAGATTGTATGACTGTGCATTACAGCATGGATTAGTAGTTTTTGGAAGAGCCAGTCCTTGTTTTCGGAGTTTGGCACAGGTAGATCCCAGGCAAAGCAGAGGTTGGTGAGACGTGAGCTTTCTTCCTCTGTTAAAGCCTCTTCTTTTTGCAGCTGCAAGACAATATAACCAAAAAATAATGTATGCGTGAAAGAATGTTCAACGTTTTTTTTCTCCCTTCAGACAGTTTTGAAATTCATCTGCACAAAAGACACAATGCTGTAAGGGACCTGGCTGACCCAATCATTGGGCCCTTATTATTCCTATCATTGAAGTAAGGGTAAATTGCTTGATTCATATCAAGCTGATCATACAGGGTTTAACGCAAAGAACATTTCTGTGGCTAAAATTTGTTTGGGGATTGGACAAAGAATATGAAGCAAGGTTCATGAAATTAATTAATTAATTTAATACTAACATGTTTAATAACACAACTGACACAGACAGCAAACAACAAAATGATTGTGATGATGATGTGAACAAAAAATGAACAGGCTATTCATTGCATTGTTTTTTCTAAAGTAGCGCAGCCACATATAATTTTTGAGTTGACACTTTGGTGAGCTACAGTGTAAACAAAGGTTCTTATTAATGAATTAAGTTGTTAAGTTTATTAATACAAAATATAGTGTTCCTTATGGATGTATAATACATACATACCCATATTTTTGATACGCAACACTTCAAAAAATATTAAAGAACACTTTCCATAGAAATATTAATCTATTCTTGAATGTGAAACAGCCCCACAACAGAATTCTGGCAGGCCTGAGATCATGTCATTGAAATAAACTCATCAATATTTACATTTATTCATTTCTCTGAAGCTTTTACCCAAAGCGACTTAAAATTACAATACATGTCAGAGGTTGCAGGCCTCTGGAGCAACTAGGGGTTAAGTGTCTTGCTCAGGGAAACAATGGTGGATGGGTCACAGTGGGGGATTGAACCCGGGTCTCTCACACAAAAGGCATAGTCTTATCCATTGCACCATCACCACCCCTTAATTACAAAGATGCATATGCTGTACTCACAAGGCCGACTGTCTCCCTGAGGTCCATGTCAGGACAGTCCAGCAGTGTTAGAACAGAAGCAGCAGTCTCTGGTGTTCCACCCCCCAGAATGTTGACAACTGCATTGCTAAGTCCTGACAGAGTGGGACCGCCGTGAATGAATGAATGTCCAATCATTCTACCAGCCATTAAGAACAAATCACTCTCAACAAGCACTGATGATGCTGAAGGGACAAGGTGATCCTTCTGACCGTCAAACAGTCTGGTCACCTTTGTGGTACCTGGGTAGAGACATTACAATATCTATTTAAAGTACTGTATGTAATGTACCAAATGTAAAATATCGAGGCAAATGGAGTTTAGTCATTTTTAGTCATCGCACTAATGACTGAGACTCTTGCATCATCCGTTTCCACCAGTCACAAATTATTCTCACAGTTTCTGGACTTTTGCATGTATTAAGTATAATGGTAACCCCTAGGGCACCAACCAGAAATGTGACAAATATGTTTAATGCACTGCTTGACGCATTAAAGCACAAGATTGTGTACTCACTTTTTTCATTGTGTGTAAAAAGCATAAAAATCCAAAACATGTTGACTTGAATTAGATGTAATGATTTAATACAAACCTAAATCCAGTTGAAACCCATTCTTGACTTTGTGCATAACTGATGAAAACAGGTAGCGGTTAACACCCTTGCCAATGGCAGCATCTCCTAAAATACAAAGCAAGTCTAAAGAAGGTAGTCTGCCATCAAGCTCTCTAAAACCAAATGCAGACATTGTGCAGCAAATTGTTTAATCTTGCAACTGTATTTGAAGACAGAATGGTAAAGAAATGTATGGCAGTAGTATGCATTGCAATTTAAACAAAATAATACCTTGAAGTCTGCACTTGAGAGGGGCAGCCCACTGAGGTCTTGCTACCTTGTAAAAGGTAATCAGTGTACTCTGCTGCTCATCTTCATCAGCCAGCACATCAACAGTCAGATGGAGAGTTGGTGAATTCTCACCCTGTTGGAGCAGTTCCTTGATGAATGACTGACTTGCCATCCTGGGATCAGCTTCACTTTTCCACACTTCAATGAATTAAAATTCTGTTAATCCAAACAATCTTTGATCATATGTGGTAATCTGAACCTCAGAACCAAACTGACCAAAAGGCAAACAAGACTGGCTTTTGAA
Organism: Megalobrama amblycephala; assembly: GCF_018812025.1. Lineage (NCBI taxonomy): Eukaryota > Metazoa > Chordata > Actinopteri > Cypriniformes > Xenocyprididae > Megalobrama > Megalobrama amblycephala. The sequence continues at coordinate 38,895,594 of NC_063057.1, read as the reverse complement.
ATGCACGGCACGCATGCGTTTTTCCTACTTTCAAATCCATTTGCCCAATATTAGGGATGGGGATCGATAACCGGTTATAAAAGGACCAAGATTTCTCAAAACACAAACATCAATGATGTCCAAGCTTATCGATACTGCAATCGAGGCTAGTGGGTCCTATAATGTAACGTTATGTCTCAAGCGTAAAATCTGATGTAACTTGACAAGCAATAAATAAGAAAACTAATGTTTCTAATGATGGCACTGAAACGCGGTATAAAACGGGCCTGGGGATGTTTATCATCATGCTGCAGCCTCTGCTGCTCTCTGTCGGTGCCTACACACACACACACACACACACACACACACACACACACACACACACACACACACACACACACACACACAGAGCCCTGCAGAGAGAGATGCCGCTCCACCACTGTGGAGATGGTGAAGTTAAGTTTGCTCCAAACTACTTGAGTTGACGACAACTATGCTCGTTACTTTAAGTAGTGAAATAACAACTCTGCAAGTAAAAAGACAATACTTTATCAACCTGCTCTGTCCACAGTCTCACATCTTGAATGTTTTATACAACCACAGATAAAGTTAGCTTGGCATTAGCCAAATGTTACAAACAAGCTAAATAGAAAGCTGTCTGTCTGGAGCATAGACTGGTCGGTAGTCTTAAAATTTGGCACATTGTTAAATTCTGGCTGAGACAAACCAGCCGCTCCCCCTTCTACTAGGTAACGATGACTTTAGGCAGTGAATAACAGCAGAGAGGAGGAGGAAGAGGAAGGACTGATATATACTGATATCTGAGTTTTTCATTTTTTCGAAACTTTACTCAGTATTGTGAGGTAAGATATTTACTTTTTATAGTGACATTTCTGTTGTAAACATTCATGTTGCTGCTCTATAAACATTTAGTTAAAATTTAAATAATGAAGTCTAATCATATAATTTATAAAACAACTCAATATATAAAAATGTTATCACACATTGGAAATTTTCCTCATACCGTGCAGGCCTACCTCGTACACGTTGGATCTGGTCTTACCAAATAACCGTCTCCAAATTATAGTAAAGTATCGATAGTGGTATTGTTAAAGACTCGGATCATTAAGCAGTTCCAATAAGGGTATCAATATCAATAAAAATGTATGATCCCTGTCCTTACCCAATACAAACATAAATAGCTAAACATTTATACAAAAAATACATTACCAAGAGGTAAGGTGAATATGTTATACTACACTACTAAGCATCATCTGGTCTGTCTTAATGAACACACACCTTCTGGACTTGAGGAACCTGCACCGTCAGGTCTTGAGGAACCTGCACCGTCTGGTCTTGAGGAACCTGCACCATCAGGTCTTGAGGAACCTGCTCCGTCTGGTCTTGAGGAACCTGCTCCGTCAGGTCTTGAGGAACCTGCACCGTCTGGTCTTGAGGAACCTGCACCATCAGGTCTTGAGGAACCTGCACCGTCTGGTCTTGAGGAACCTGCACCGTCTGGTCTTGAGGAACCTGCTCTGTCTGGTCTTGAGGAACCTGCACCGTCTGGTCTTGAGGAACCTGCTCCGTCTGGTCTTGAGGAACCTGCACCGTCTGGTCTTGAGGAACCTGCTCCGTCTGGTCTTGAAGAACCTGCACTGTCTGACCCATCTATATCTTGTGCTAACCTGAAAGGAAAATGAGTAGAACCTGCTCAAAAGTGGTTGTAAAACTCTTAAAGTTGACATTATGGACATTCAATTAAGTAAAAAACATGTTCACAATGTGAATGGATTCTGGCACCGGTCAACTTAAAAACTGTTACTACAATACAGAGCTTGTCATACTGGTACTCTTTCTGGCAGTGTTGGTACTGTGCTAGACAATGTAAAAAGAAGATAGCTTCCAAAGCAAAATAAAATTTATGAGTGAGTTATCCATGAAGGGTTGTACTTATCAGTGTGCCCTTGAACGACCCACTTGAACAATTATTTCTTAAACAATAGTAAACTGTGTTGCTGAACCCTATTGCTTCTGTCTATGACCCATACCGTGCTGTGTGTATTTGGATACAGGGCACATGAGACAATCATGGTGGTAGTGCTGTTCTAAACAGGCATTTATCTTACCCATCTGCACACACACTGGCATGAACTGGAAGAATTCCAACTGGATAATCATTGAGGCAAAAGGGACATGTCTGCAAGGACAGGAATTATAATTTCAAGTATTTCAAAATGAAAGACATGAAGACATGCATTAGGTATGTTGAACATTTAAATTACTTGTGTAGAAAACTAGAGAAGAAGTACCCCATCGCTATCTTCGGAGGTGTCTTCGTCACCCACCACAGTTACATTGTCCTCAATGTCCTGTAAGAATGTTTGTTTTCAATTAGCATGTGCTGAGAGGATTATTCCGAAAGTTTGATACTTTCTTCCTCAATATCATGAGCTGAAATTACACTAACCCTATCCACCACATTTGTAGACTGTAAGTCATTTGGCTTTTTTCCACTTGATTGTCATCAGACATCAACATTAATAATAATATGTTAAAGCCAATGTTGCAAACATCTCTTTAACATAACAGGTGACATGTGAGTGAAAGTGTGAGTTAACTTAGTAATTTAAATCAACAAGGAACAACTTACCGTAGGCATTTCTGTCACACACTCATCCAAGTGGAGGGCCAGCAACTGAAGGGGCATGCTTGATCCACACTTTTTGCAGACTGAGCGGGGCATTTTAGAAAATTCCCTTGAATCAAGGGGCAAAGGTGTAGTATCCAGTTCTTCCTGAAGTGGAATAATGTACAACACATTTTTCCCACCGTTGGAGGCGGATTTCAGTTGTTTCCCTGTGTAACCCTCAGACTCAGGGGGGATCAATGACAGCTTCCGTTGGCCACTTCCTCCTTGTGTAAGAGTAAGATCATGTTAGATGTTGATCATATGTTGAAACACTTTACAATAAATAGTTCCAACCCCAAAATTCAATTGGATGACAGCCGTGGTATGTTACTGAAATCTGAATAGTAGCCTTGCTACAGTGTTTCCAACATTACTAACTGCACAGTCTGACATTTTGCAGATGCATTTATGCAGATGAAATAAGTAATAAAAAGTTACGTAGAAGCTAGAAAACACATAGTTTGTTGAACACCTTGATGAAGAAATACAATGTTGCAATTATGCTCGAGCAACTTAACTTTACCATCTTGATTGCTGCCCCCCAAAAAAAGTATTGTTTAAAACACTACATGTATTGTATCTAAATTTATCCATGTATGTACTTACCTGTGGCCTTGTGGAACAGCCAACCCCCTGTTAAAGTCCGTAGTTTAGGGAACTCATCCTCTAGCAACTTAACCATCTAATCAGAAAAAAACATATTTATAGTTACAGTATACCAGCAGTCTCAAACTCTGGTCCCAGAGAGCTACTGTGTGTTTATATTGAGCCCCAGGAGAAGACATCTGAGTTGTATATCATTGAACTAGCCTTTTCAATGAGTCATCTATACATAAACACAATGATTTTTTTTAATAGATTACTTAAACAATTCCTTTAAATAAACAATTAACCTAAAGAATAATTTATTGATTAAAAAGCTAAAGAGAATTTTTAATCACTCCATTAATGTAATAATTGTTTGATGTAAAAAAAAAAAAATCAATATTTGATTCAATCATCCTGAAAAAGAGACACAAAGGGTACATTAGAATAATGATAATATTAGCGTTTTTAAAAGTTAGTCCAGTTTCAAGTTATGATATTACTAATAATAACATTTGTAAGAGACAGGATTACTGAGATACACAGATTAATGTAATCACTGTGTGTCAACCCTTTGCCTGAACTGAATGATCAGTATTTTTATCTTTAAATGGAGTAATATATATACAGTATAATACATGTACTGACCGGGGACAACAGATGAAAAATAGCCTTCTGGCTAAATCTAAGATTTTTTTTACACTGATGCAAGCAGAGATGTTAATGTGCACTGTCCATTTAAAAAAATTAATATTATGCAGAAAGAAAATCACTGGCAAATGTATTTTTACAACAGGGTGGGGAAAAGACAATACCTGAAACCATTTAAAAACTGTAACAACAGTCGTTGGTTTAAGCAATTGTGTCACTCGTAAATGGCCAATAAAGTAAACAGAAAATATAAAACGGCTGAAAAGGGAGATTAGTGTGATGTTTCCATGACAACAGAGGTGCAGAACATTTAACTACTAACAGAAACAAGTTCCTTGTGTTGATAATTGTAGAATATTGTGCTCGTGTGATGACTGTAGACAGGATTTGTGCTGCTTAAAGTATTTGTGCAACGCAGTTTTGCTACTGTAATAAGTCATTTCCAATTTGCAGCTTACAGAGCACAACAAACTATTTTATTTTTTGAGGAAGCTTAAGAAGGCCAAATTCCCATGCCAAGTTCTTGTCAGCTTTTACAGAAAGCATCCTGACTAAAAACATCAGTAAAATTGGATGTGCACGGCCCAGGACCGGAGGGCTCTGCAGCGGGTGATTAAAAATGCTCAGAAGATCATTGGTACCCATCTCCCGAGCATCAGTGATATCGGTGAGGTTAGGTGCCTACGCAGAGCCAAAAGGATACTAAAGGACAGTACCCACCCAGCCACAGCCTGTTCACCCTGCTGCCTTCTGGGAAAAGATATAGAAGTTTCTGCTGCCACACCACCAGACTGCAGAGCAGCTTTTCCCCCCAGAAGACTCTTAAACTCAAATTCATCCTCAGCACTGCTCCAGTGATGATAGTTTATTTCTGTTACCATTTTTCATAATCGATTCTTTATTAATGTATATTGTCTGCTATGTAGCAGAAGGGAGTTACAAAACTCAATTTCAGTCTACAACTTGTATTGTGACAATCAACCTACCTACCTACCGACCTACCTAGATTATTGGGTCTCTGTCTTTAATACTGTCAAACTTGAGACAATCATATGTGGATTTTTTTTAGCTGCATTTTAATGATCTGCAAATCTCTTAATAATCTGCACACACTCAGTGCAGATGTGCGGAACTTCACTGTGACATGCCAATGCATGTAAATCAACGTATTTCCGTAATCGATGCTGTCCTTGAATCGCCCCAGCACATTGCAATTACATAAAATAGTTAACCCAGTATCACAATGGATTTCACCTCTTTGTGGTCCATGTCCTCTGGCATGGACACCTGTCTTTTCCCCAGGCCAGCCTGCATTAGTTGCAATTCAGCTGATCCCTTAGGGGTAAGTGATGAAGGGCCAGGGAGGACACACAGATTGTATGTGGCAAATTTAACCGATGTCCTTGGAGACGGTGCAAACCTCCTCTTCCCCTTGCTCTGCTCTCCCCTTCTGTTAAATAAAGCAGGAAATTGCCTACACAGAGATGAAAATTATAAATTTACAATTTGAAATATTATGACACGTGGACACATGAAATTGCCTACACTGCACTTTTACTGAGGTGCCCTGAAAAAAAAAGCTAACTGTTTAATTCATGGTAAAAGACTGAGACAGTTTAGAAGGAGATGAGTACAAAAGTGTTACATGGTTTACCAAAAAATGATTTCTGTGTTCTTGTTTTAGTTAAAGCAGTGACTTTATTGAAACAGATAAATAATATATAAGCTTGAAAGATATAGACGTATATATAGAAAACAATTTAGAAATATCCAATCTAAAGACATTGAGTTTAAAAAAAAGAAGAAATTATGTTTTGAATTCTATTACCTGGTCATCTCCCGCTGCACCCGGCTTTCCATGTTATTTCCATAATCATGACTCTGCAATTTAGGGGAGGGGGAAAAGGTTGTTGCTCTGGGTACACTTCCTGCTGGGCCCAGACTAGGAATAATGTTCAACAAATATCAATTATAGCTATATCAAGTTTAACTTTCAAAGATATCCATTTTTTAATTATTGCCAACGCTACACTAACAACCTGGTCATTGAACGCTGCATTCTCAACAATGTAGGAGGGTTGGGGGTTATTGTAAGGGGTGCAGTTCTTCTTGCCACCACAGCCTCTGATGTAGATGGTTCTGGCCTTGCTGCAGAGGAATCTTGAGTGGCAGTCATATTTTTAGTAATAAGGGATAAAAGATTGACCACTACTGCCTCCACATCCTTTAGTTCCTAGGATAAAAATAACATTCTCTGTTATGGTAGCAAGCAAATGCATTCATAATTTACCATAACACATTTTATTTAAAATCTGCCAATAACATTCATCCATGTGCTTTCCTTCATACTGATGCTAAAAGGATGGCAACTGAAGAGCATCCATGAATTAAAGGTTAAGGATGCATAGTCAGCTAGCTAGCTATATTGCTTTTCTTTTCTTAATACTTGTGTATGCATTGTTGGAGAACTGCCAACTACCATTGTTTTGTTTTTTTTGTCTCATGACTGAAGATAATCTTCCAGCCATTTCCATATTTTACCAGCATTTGGCTGGTGCTAATTTTGCACCCTGTGTACAATATTATAACATGATAATACTATACTGTTGCTATAATATAACAATACAATAATATAATATGCAATACTGCAACAAACTCGATTAACTCTTCATCTTACACCTTTCAGCAACATGTTATTTATAATGTTGTATTGTAGCTAGTATGCCACACCACCAGACTGCAGAGCAGCTTTCCCCCCAAGCTATCAGGCTACTAAACTGATTCATCCTAAGCACTGCTCCATTGATTATAGTTTATTTCTGGTGACCATTTTTTTATAATTGATTCTGTATTCATGTAAATTGTCTTGTGTTGTATACAAAACACAATTTCACTCTATAACGTGTTATTGTGACAGTAAACCTTTCTACTTACCTAGTATTCATAGGATTACCCTTTTGGCATAGTAACTGGATTTAATTACAAGAAGTAACCAGTATCATCCTTAACTTCTCAAGATTTCACGAACCAAATTTAATGAAAATCTGTTTTAAATTCAGTGCTGCATCACCCAATACTAGAAGCTCCAACGCGCCCATCGATGTTAACGTTAACGTTACTTATAAAGGGTCGAACTTTTGACCACATTGGTGGTTAGGTTGTCATGACAACAATGTCGAACACTCTTAAACGCTGATTGATTATTTGAGGTTAACATCACTGAGCTTACTAGCCTTATTAACGTTTAACGTTATCCATTGCACTGTAGGGTTAGCTAAACTCATTGCACGTATATTCAGCTAGGTTACAACAAGAGCATTTAAACAATAGCAGTTATACTCACTGGACTTTGGTTGGGAGTAGAGGTCATCTTAATTAAAGTATTAATAAAATAAAGTATTAAATAAAGTATGTATTACGCTATACGTGTGCAAGCTGCAGGAAGAGGCCTCCGCCATGGCATAAAATCTAACGTTAAGTGTAAAAAAAAAAAAAAACGTTGGCGTGAACCAACTGAAGAGGGGGTCAAGGGTCCATATCAATGTGCGGAATATGATATAGGCCTACTACTGTATCAAATATAAAAGCTTGATTGTGATGAAAATATGTTTCGTAATCTTTCGAATGTTAATTAGTTTATACAGTAATTTGTGATGTACAACTTTGGTAAAAAAAATAATAAATAAAAATAAAATAAAATATATATATATATATATATATATATATAATATATAATTATTATTATTATTATTATTATTTTTTTCTCTTTCTGGACAGTCTGTATAACCACAGGCCGGTGCAGACTTGTTCTCCCTCTATCCAATGTGTCCTGGTTGACTGTTTCTGTAGGGAATTTTTGTTTTGGAGTGGTGAAAAAAGTATTAACTTTCTTTAGACTACCTCAGTAAAAGTAGTACGACCAGACTGTGAAAACACTACATGACAAGCGAAAGTCCTGCATTGAAAACCTTACTTAAGTGAAAGTAGTAGTGACATTCACCTAAACTATGTAGAGTAAAAAGTCAAAATGCAGTATAACGATCCCATCAGCGTTTCATAACCATGATGTTCCTGTATTAATGTTAAGGTCCATTAATGTGCATGTTGGATTTCAATGCTGTAGCCTAGATGTTTAAGGTTTAGCTCATTTTATATGCTTCCATCTATAGATAGATGGTTATATATCTATCTATATAGTGATATAGTGTGTAGGTAGTTGCCAGTGTGTGATGAGCATGCGTGGCACAACAACGGGCAGCAACACAGTGACAGCTGAGGGAAAAGACTGTTTTGCCTGTAACTACTAACTGTAGTTTCTAGATTTCTGTAGATTTGTAAAACCTTTATTCTGTTAGTGAAAATACTATAGAGGGGAATATATATATACGATAAACCTGATCAAAAACCACTATGGCAAAAAGCCCTCAAATATGGACTAGATTGCACCAGAGAGGTTTAAGATGCTGAATCGACATAAGACTGCAACGTCACTATCCATGCGATTTGATGGTAATACAATTAAAAACAATATGCTTGACGACAAAAAATGGCTATTTTGTGTGTGGATGTAATAAGACACAAGTTTAAAATTCATAACAAATTTAATAACAAACTGGATAAAGCCATCAAGTTCTTAAAAGAACTCCAGCACAGAGAAACAAACAAAAAAACAAACAAACACACACACACAGCAGTTTGGCAGGTCTGGAAACAGATTGGGCCACCTCCGGTCCGGATTCTGCAGACAGAGGGGGGAGAGGGGGGAAGACATGAGCACATAGCTTTCCAAAACACTAGCAGGTTGTTTACCAGACAAAGGCTGCAAGACAACAGCGCAGCTCTGTGTTGATCAATAAAGAGTACATGTGATGATACACAGGGCAACTTTTTGAGCAATGTTTCTGGGCAATGTTGCCATAAACGGTCAACCAGATGAGACACAGGGCCCACGACCGATCTAAATTATCCAGATAGCAATGTATTGTATTTTTTCAATGGGAAAGTGCCCAAGCAACAATCACTCGACAAGATTGCCCAGCAACAATGCTTAAAAAGTTGCCCCATGTACCATCAACCAGCTGAATTGTCAGGCACTGATAATAACTGAAATGACAGCATGACTATGAGGGGTTGTTCTAGTTAACGTTAATGCTATGTTCAGTGTGTCATTAACTTACATATTTGCCATAAATGCTACGGGGACACAGTGCCGATACGTCCCCAGCGAACGTTTATTTTGTTGCTGTTGGCACAAAATGTGCAAGAACTGCCAACGTTAACTGTATGTGCTGTTGTTCTGTGCTGTAAACACAAGTTTGGTTATAGCCAGCTATAGCTAAAGCTAAATGATATTATTAGGCTAACGTTAGTTGGACAAGTTGGACAGTGGTCACCAACCTTTTTAAGTCCAAGATCCCTGACCTCTATCTTTTTGAAAGACAATCTACTTGATAGAAAAAGACAGCCCAGATTTAGTATCTTTGGCCAATGTAGATTATGATTTATTTATTTATTTATTTTACAAGGAAATTGGCCGATTCTGATACTGGTTGCAGGTATTTATTATTAATATTATTATAATAAACAAAAATACATAGCCATTTCAAATTAGAGGGAACCACTGCTTTTTAATCACAATCCAAACAAAGATGCTACGAACGTTGCATGAGCAGTTGTTTTTTTTTATTTTTATTTTTTTTAATTGAATTAGATTTAATTTCAAGATTTAAAGCAAAAACAGAACGGTCTGACTTTATCTTTGTGAAATTATAAATGCTACACACACAAAAAGAGCAGGCTGAATGGGACGCAAATTCACTCTCTGGCAGCAGGTGGCGCTTATGGACCAGCAGTGATACGGTGTTTCCTTGGTTACCGCTGTAAACAAAGCTATTCTAAGGAATACTTTAGCTACTTTATTCTGAGGAAAATAAAATGCCATTGGCATCGAAATCTTTCTGAAGACTGATCTCCTTTTAGAGATGCATTCATATAACCCCTCACACACAATTCAATATTTATATTTTCTTCCTATATTTCGAGCATCGTGAACAGTGAGCTGCTCTGCCGGCTACAGAATTTTCTCCTCTTCGTGTTTGTCTTCAGCGTCTCTGGCCTCTTGTGAACGGCCTTTTACAGACTCAGACATGATGTGGGCTAAGTTATTTACCTTTATCACTGCCCCAATAGCTCCCGAAAATAACAAAAAAAATAAATCCAAAAATACAGTACAAAGACAGGAGAAATGTCATGTATTTTTGTACTACTCATATTTCTGTTATTTTTGCGAGCTACTTGAACAGTGATAAAGATCGACCACTGAGCTATGGGGCTAACGGGCTAACTGGCTAACGCCAGGCTGTTGGTGAGCCGGTTTCTGGGCAGTTTTAACGACAGTGCATAACGTAACGTACTGGGTGCGATAAAGTTATTCTTTAAATGTCACACAGCTACTTAGTCGAGCGACCGCTTACCTGACAACCCATCTTGTGAGCGTCGGTCGGCCCGTCCTTTCCCAGCGCTGCCCAGGCTCTGTCCGCCTGTCAGCGCTGTGACACCGGTCCACCCATCAGAGAAGTGTCAGCTCTTATTTTGAAAAGGGCTTATTGAGGGGGCGTGACATCACATTGAAGCAATACCCCTGATTGGCTGACTACACGTGTGGATCGTAGTCACACAACTCTGCGGAAAGATAGTGCCAAAAAGATCTGTAGACGTGTGGAGAGGGATCTGTGAATGCCCTGTGATCTGCAAACACAGATTCAACACTTGCATGCTGAGCTTTGCACAGAATGTGTAAGAATGTCTTTTTACAGTGGTTTGAGAATACAAGTTAGACCGTGTTTGTTTGCAAATTGTGAGGAGGGCATTTGTAGATTTTTTGTAGAAAAAACAGCGAAATATCTGTGCCAAAAATTCTGAAAACAAATGCAACACAATCTACAAACAAATAATGACCCTCGTGCGCAGACAAATCTCTTTGCATTCATTCAAATTCTGGTTGTTAAGTACAAGTCACTGATTTCTATTTGTGAATCATGAAGAGTCTGTTTGTGGATTTTTCATCTATTTGTAGATCTTGTTTTACATTTGCGGATCATGAGGAGTTTGTTTGCAGATTTGGAATCTATTTACAGATTGTGTTTTACATTTGCAGATTTTAAATTTATTTGTAGATCTTGTTTTGTGTTTACAAATTGTAATATGCATTTTTGACTCATAGTCTCTTCATTTTCAATGATTATGGCATTATTTTGTCACAACAGCGAAACAATAGTGCCAGAATTCTGAAAACAAATGTGACACAATCTACAAACAGAACATGATCTTCACCTGCAAACAAGTCACTTTACATTCATTCAAATTCTGGTTTTCAAGTACAAGTCACTGATTTCTATTTGTGAATCAGGATGTGTTTATTTGTGGATTTTTTATCTTTTTGTAGATCATGCTTTATATTTGTGGATCACAAAGAGTTTGTTTGAGGACTTTGTATCTATTTGTAGATCTTGTTTTACATTTGCGGATCATGAGGACTGTGTTTGCGGATTTTTTTTCTATTTGTAGATTGTGTTTTGTGTTTACAAGTTGTAATATCTATTTGTGACTTTTAGTCTGTCCATTTTCAATGGTTTTGGCATCAATTTACCCCCATAGTTTCACACTGTGGATGGAATGCAGATGGAAATGTGGATAAACGTTCGTAAAACGATTCAGAGTGATCAATACATAAAATACAAATAAATAAATTATTTAAACAACCAAAAAGCACAGCCAGAATCGTCAACTTAGTCTTTTTAACTGCAGAGACAACAAACGCAGTGTCATTTTAGCATCTAAAAATCAAATTAGAACCGGTTGAAATGTTTTAAAATCAGCCTATCTGATTAGGAAAAATAAATAAATAAGATCCAGTCTTTCACTTGATCTGCCTGTCTCCGTTGGAGTCTTTTTCAAATAATGCGTGACTAAAACCGACTTGTTAATGTTGACCGGTGTCCTGACATCAAAGCCACTGGAAGGCAACCCTGCAACCTTTAGCCAAAAAAGCGTAACGGCTAATGCTGTTAATTTTTATTATGCCAAGACAGACAGCAGTAATGACAATGCACGATCAGTAAATTTCCAATACCGTTCAGAAAAAAGTTTGATATTTATATTTCTATAATATTTTTTATATAGTTGAATAAATTGCTCTTTTCAAAAGAAACAGTAATGGAAAACCCTTGCCTGAACTGTCAGATCCAAACTGGCTGTGTATGTTGTGTGACATAACTGATAATTTTACCCACTTTCCTGTTTGTCAGAACATCTCAGCCTCAGTTCCCTGTGCTTTTCTGACTTTAAAACACAGCAATCAGCCTTTGCCATCTTTGACCGCCACTGCAACAGTGCACCTCGTCACCTTCAGATGGAGTTAATAGAGCTTCAAAGCGACAATGGACTGAGAGCAAAGTTCCAAGATGCAGTGCGAGTTTCCTTTTCGAAAGGGAATGTCACAGGTTACGCATGTACCCATGGTTCCCTGAGAACAGGGAACGAGACACTGCGTCTCCCTGCTATGCCTCGGGGCCGTCTGATGAACAGTCCCTTCAGACTAGGGGTGTTTGATTCCAGGTTTTTTGGAGTCGACTCTGACTCCCACTGTTGGAGTCGACTCCTCGACTCCATTTACTGTACATCAAAACGGTCATAAATAAGCCAAGATGGCAGTCCTTACACACTTAAAGGTGCCGTAGAACGTCTTTTCAAAAGACGTAATATAAGTCTAAGGTGTCCCCTGAATATGTCTGTGAAGTTTCAGCTCAAAATACCCCATAGATTTTTTTTATTCATTTTTTTAACTGCCTTTTTTGGGGCATCATTAAATATGCACCAATTCAGGCTGCGGCCCCTTTAAATTCTCGTGCTCCCTGCCCCCAGAGCGCGCGCTTGCCTTAAACACCTTAAACAAAGTTCACACAGCTAATATAACCCTCAAAATGGATCTTTACAAAGTGTTCGTCGTGCAGCATGTCTAATCGCGTAAGTACAGTATTTATTTGGATGTTTACATTTGTTTATGAATGAGTTTGAGGTTTTGCTCCATGGCTAAAGCTAATATTACACACTGTTGGAGAGATTTATAAAGAATGAAGTTGTGTTTATGAATTATACAGACTGCAAGTGTTTAAAAATGAAAATAGCGACGGCTCTCTTGTCTCTGTGAATACAGTAATAAACGATGGTAACTTTAACCACATTTAACAGTACATTAGCAACATGCTAACGAAACATTTAGAAAGACAATTTACAAATATCACTAAAAATATCATGTTATCATGGATCATGTCAGTTATTATTGGTCCATCTGCCATTTTTTGCTGTTGTCCTTGCTTGCTTACTGATGATTCAGCTGTACACATCCAGACGTCCTGCCCTTGTCTAATGCCTTGAACATGAGCTGGCATATGCAAATATTGGGGGTGTACATATTAATGATCCCAACTGTTGCATCACCATCGGTGTTATGTTGAGATTCGCCTGTTCTTCAGAGGTCTTTTAAACAAATGAGATTTATATAAGAAGGAGGAAACAATGGTGTTTGAGACTCACTGTATGTCATTTCTATGTACTGAACTCTTGTTATTCACCTATGCTGAGGTAAATTCAATTTTTAATTCTAGGGCACCTTTAAAAGGTATTCACTAATATTGATACATACAAAAAAAACCCTGCATGTCTTAAGTAATATGGGTAATTAGTGAGGCATTAATTCACTTGTCAGGGTATGCCAATGTTTAGAGATGCAGATATGGTGCCAAATATTACATTAAATTTAGTTATTTTATGTTTGAAAGTAGCTATTAGTTGTTTTTTTGTTAATATGGTCTATTAATAGCTGTTGCCATTGTGTGATAATTTTATTTTTAGTTTTCCAGTTGATCAAAATGATTGTCTTGGCAATAACCAGAGACAGAAGTAAGGGTGAGGTATTATATATTTTAAATGATGTAATGATGTAATATGATGTATATATCTTAAATGATGTAATATATAGATTTTTGATTAAATCAACACTTTGATTATAGATGAAAAATAATTTTGTTTATTTTTTTCTTCCATCGAGCCGTATAGGCACTCACCATATATGGCTCCAGAGCTAGGTTTTGAACAGACTGTGAAAAATCAGTCAGCCAATCAATACGCATGCAACCCATAGCAACACGTTAGACTCAGACTGATGGATATGTAAAAAATAAACAGGAATTTTCCAGCTTTTGAGCGATTCGTTACTATTGTACACACTGTCATATTAATTATAATTTAAATGCATTTTGTTTTAATGACCACAATATTATCATTGCTATTTGTCTGCGAGGGGCACTTTTGATAAATTTAAAAAAAGGGCAGGGGCTTGAGCCCCCAAAGCCCTCCCCTTTGCACATGTCTATCCTTATTGTCATTTTCTTTGTTCTAAGTTTACTACTGACTGTTTACTTGATTATTTATTAATTGTATTATTAACTTTTTATTTATATGCAAGTATTTGTTTTGCTGTGGTTTGTTTAGCCTATAGATTTTGGTCATGTTGCCCATCGTAAGTGATCATGTTATTAAAGCTTCTACACCACTAGACTAGCCTAGCTATCTATAATAGCCTAACAAGTTTAAAATAAATAAATATGATTTCAGATTTGTGGAGACTTGTGTAATAAGGCTGTGCACCGAACTCAACATCCCCCTTTCCACACCTGAAGAAAATGTCCATAAGTTGTTTTAAAAGGCAAAATGTATCAGAATTTGTTAAGAGACAAAAATAAACAAGATTTATGCATTTTGTTTGTCCTTTGTGTCATGTATGTATGACTGTTGTGCATCAGACATAATACATAATGCTGTCCTAGTTAAAAATAAAACAAGCACATTTATGGAAACTGCCACCACATAATCAGTTATTTTGATTGCAAAATTCTATTAATAAATATGATATCATGAGTCCTTTGAAGCAAGCATTGTTGGAGAAATATTCATAAAAATATGAGGAAAAGAAAATGCCACAATGTCTCTTTATTCTCTAATTTATTTATGTAGGATAAAGAGATACAGATCAAGCAGAATTAACAAGCTGTAAGTTATTTAAAGGTGCCCTAGAACCCTTTTTCACAAGATGTAATATAAGTCTAAGGTGTCCCCTGAATGTGTCTGTGAAGTTTCAGCTCAAAATACCCCATAGATTTTATTTATTATTATTATTCATTTTTGTAACTGCCTATTTTGGGGCATAATTAGAAATGCGCTGATTCTGTGCGTGTCCCCTTTAAATGCTCGCGCTCCCCGCCCCCAAGCTCGCAACTCTATAATACAATTTTCGCTATTGTTCTTGCTTGCTTACCTGCATAAAGTCTGATGATTCAGCTGTGCTGCTCCAGACGTTAATACTGGCTTTTCTAATGCCTTGAATGGCTGGCATATGCAAATATTGGGAGCATACATATTAATGATCCCGAATGTTGCTTCACAGTCGGTGTCATGTTGAGATTCGCCTGTTCTTGAGGTCTTTTAAACAAATGAGATTTACATAAGAAGGAGGAAACAATGGTGTTTGAGACTCACTGTATGTCATTTCCATGTACTGAACTCTTGTTATTCAACTATGCCAAGGTAAATTCAATTTTTAATTCAAGGACACCTTTAACATTTTAGATATAATACTACAACAAAGCACTTTTGAGTCACATGTGAGATTCATTTGTCCTGTCTGTCTCAGTGCTGAAACTGTTTATATAAAGTTACATTTATAGACAGTTCAGACTTTTATACAGTAATCTATTGCAAGTTTCAAAAACACATTATTCCTCATTAATAGATGTTCATATGTTAATGATTCTTCGTGAGTTCATCTTAAATCGTATGCCGAAGGTTCAGAATTATTGGAATCACATTCTACAAAGCTCTTGTTCTCTTAAGGGAAACAGCAGGAAACCACTGAAAGTGTTGTGGTTATTCTCGCTATCTGCTATCCTCGTGCCAGACCGAAGTCTCACATAGACAACATCTCCAACCTCCAGGATCAACACAACTCCATTCGAGGCGGCTAACGCATTCTGAGCCTGATCCTCATGCGCCATAACCACATGCTCTCCATTCTTAATAATGGATACAGTTGCTGCAGTTCCACCATGACCATATACAGAGACTCTGAACATGTACGCTCCTTTCAGTGGGGCTGTGAAAATACCTGAATCAAATAACAAGAGATACAGAATCAGCTGTTTCTTGTATGATTACTTCATTACCAAACACACTGTGTAAT
This sequence comes from Megalobrama amblycephala, assembly GCF_018812025.1. Taxonomy (NCBI): domain Eukaryota; kingdom Metazoa; phylum Chordata; class Actinopteri; order Cypriniformes; family Xenocyprididae; genus Megalobrama; species Megalobrama amblycephala. The sequence continues at coordinate 38,879,392 of NC_063057.1, read as the reverse complement.
AGTTTTAAAAGATGGCAGATCGTTTAATTCTCTTATACACATTACACAACTGCAGAGAGGTCTGAATGGAGCAGAAGGGTTTATGACTCCATTTCATTGATAATTACCTGTAACTGGGTTGTAGGCGTTCCCAATGTTTGTGAAGACTTTCTTGTAGGTTAGTGTGATTTCAGTGGTAAAAGGACCAATATATCCACTGCCAGATTGCATCAGTCCAGCTGAAAAAGCTATTTCTCTGTCTGTTATTGAAAAACATAAGCAATATTGTGATACATTACTCTATTACACTGAGAATGAATACACTGAATTTAACATCATTCAAGCACACTTTCACCTCTATTTTCCTTTTTCAACTCCACTTGACCCAGAGTAAGATTTGAAATTTCTGTGAAGGAATAAAGATTAAAAGTTGAATGACATTTACACTGATTATTGTAATAGATAACACAATTTACACAGTATACACTCAACTTTACACTAACATTTACACTATACAATGTATTGCATTGGTGTTTTACTTTGAGGATCATTGATAAAAGAGTGAATGTTTTGGTGAAGTACCTTCATTTTTCTTGTTCATCTCATCCCTCAGTTCTGTAACGGTGGCGGTCAGTTCTCTGATGTTTCCTTTCTGCTCTGTAACGGTGGCGGTCAGTTCTCTCAGTACTGCATGGATTTCAGGGAAGCACAGATGGCAGGATTGTTGGCTGTCAGTTGCAGCTTCAGCTCTCAAAGTGTCTGTTTGAGGTGGATTCTGTCTTCTGTCCTCAGAGCTGATCTGTTGACTGATCTCATTCTCATTGAGTCCTCCATCTACCTGCTGCTGGACGACAAACACAAAGGTTTCCAACAGCAGCAGTATACATACTAAAGCCTTCATTCTTCACTGATGTTTGTTTCCAGCTCTTGCTCTGTCATACACACAGCCTCTCATGTTCCTTTTATAGTGTTCTGGTTTACTGTCTTTTACACATGATTTATATTGCTCCAGATAATAAAAGTAATTCAAGTTAATTGTTAACCATAATTAAGGGAATGTTCCAGGCTCAGTCGATGTTTAGCTCTATTCACAATATTTGTGACACTATGTTGATCACAACAGAAAATAACTTTCATCTCTTTTATTGAACCTAACTTAATAAAAGGCTGTGTTACTGTAAGTAATGTTTACCTCTAAATGTACATCCATGTGCAAGTTTGAGTGACTTTATTTAAATTAAATACATTATTTATTGCCAGTGATTATACTGACCTCTGATATATTTCTGACCTCTGGTATAGATGGTCACTCCACTCTCTGGTATCCATGTGCATATCTTACAACAGTTAACAGGTTTACCAGCTTTACGTTATGACAAAAAATAAAAAAAAGAGGAAACATTGGATATAAATTTAGACAGAAAAAATTAGTAAGAGATGTTTACATATATAATGTTTAAGTCTTATGGCTAAACTATTGAAACCATGTGTGTTTAAATGTTTACTGCTTGGCCCATTTATTTTCTACTTTTTTTTAAACTAAAGAACGAGTTGAATTTTTTTTCTCTGGTGATTGATATCATGCCACAAATGTTGCTGATAGCGTTAAACGTTCTGAATCCACAAAATTTCCCTTTAAATGTTATTTTTCCTCCATATGTCATGATTGAACACAGAAAGCAATTGCAAGTAACGCCGTTTATTGAACAACAAGCAGATAAAAGGTCTCAGTCAATGAAGTGTGCAGGCTTCGGTTGCGCAGGGACTGGGATGATCGGTTGGTGCGGCGTGGTGGTGACATGAAGAATGACGGTGAGATGATTCCAGGATCCAGACATTAGACGAGACACGAAGACAGTAATCCAGGGACTGACGACGAACAACAGGAACTCCGGTCAGGAACAGACAACCACGAGCAGGACACCAAACAACGATCTGACAACGGAGATGAGAATGAGGTGAGTATTTAAGGGGTGAGGGAATGAGCAGCAGGTGGGGACGGTGATGAGTGGCAGCTGGATCCACTAATGATCCACGTGGCCTGGACACAAACACACTCGCACACATACATACACAAACACACCCACTGCTGTCATAACACAGAGCACGCGACAAGAAGGAAACAATGCATCTGCGAACCGTGACACCATATGCAACAACATCCAGTATCAACAGATGTAAAACTGAATAAATGCACAAAACTTAAATAAATGTAATGACATGTATAAAAACTCATGCACTCATGATAATGTTGACATTGGCTTGTTTTACAGGATCATAATGTGAGCTGAGTTTTTACTTTTGTTAATTATTACTCACTCATAGATTCTGTCAGAGAGTTCAATCAAATTTACATTTACACTTTTGACAGATGCTTTAATCCAAATTAAATTATATTACAATTTAATTTAAATTTATTTGTACATCTTTCACAATGTACATTGTTGCAGAGCTTTAAAGAACACAGAAAAGAAAAAATATAATAAAGAAAATAGTCACACACACCCAGGTGAAAAAAAGTACACTTCTATAATGCACTTAAAGTAATCTATTTTCACACACTAATTTTGTACTTAATACACTAAATATGAAAGATGTCAGACGGTGCTAAACAAGACTTCGCATGGAAGTGTGGGTGCAAGTGTCTTGTGTGAGTGAGCGATTGTATAATGGGTAGCAGGTGCCGGGTGATCAGTCCAAGGTATGAGGGTATATGGGAAATTGAGTCCAGATGATGAGTGTAGTCCAGGATGGAGTGCCCTCTGGTGGGAACGACGGGCACTCTCATTGGTGATCGTGACATAGCCCCCCTCCTAAGGAGCAGCTTCCAGAAGCTCCTAAACCCCAAAACCCAGAAAGTCCTGGAGGGAGGTGGAGTGGAGGCGGAACAGTGGGTGGGATGGTGGGTCAGGTCCATGGAAAGGAAAGAGGCCTGGAGACTGAGGCCGTGCAGATGGCCCGGGCGGAGAAGGCTTGACAGACGGCCAGGGAGACAGGCTTGAAAACCCCCATGGTGGAGCAGATGACCACCACGGCAGATCTGCTAACACTGGGAACCAATATGGTTGCTCAGGTGAATCTGAAACATAGAGCTCAGAGAGGTTAGTTTTGGCCACAAGGGCCATAATATGAATAATAATGAATACATAATACATAATGAGCTCTGGAACCGGGGCAAACTCGGGAGTGGACTCCTGGACAGAGGTGGACTCAGAACTGGAGTCATGGACTGGAGCGGGCCCTGGAGTGGATTCATGGACTGGAGCAGGCTCTGGAGTGGATTCATAGACGATCCAGTGTGTGCAGCCATCTTGGCTGAGGGCTCACAGACAGCCACCTTAGCCAGGACAGGGCAAAAGTTCATAGCTAAGTACCGCTGACACCTCTAGAGGATCTGCAGCGGATGCTGCCACCTCTGGAGGTTCTACAGTTGTACCATCAGAAAACAGGGAGAAATCATAAATGGCCTCTGTGGCTGGTTCTGGGCAAGCCTCTGCGGCTGGGTCAGGACAGAACAAGAGTTTGCAAATGGACTCCGGGACTGATTCAGGACAGGACGCAAGTTTACAGACATCCTCTGCAGCTGGGTCGAGACAGGACAAGAGTTTGCAAACGGTCTCCAGGGCTGATTCAGGACAAGAGTTCATCAACGGACTCTGTGGCTGATTTAGGACAGGATGAGAATGTGTTGCTGGACGCCACCACCGTGCAAGTAGCTGAAGCAAGTACCATTGCTTTGTGAGGTTCTGCAGCATAAGCCGCCACCTCTGGAGATTCATGCGGTGATGTACGCGGCCCAAATGCACCATAAGGAGACCCCCATTTTGGGGAGTGTTGCAGACAGGGGAATCAGTTCAGGAGCAGGAGGGCTAAAATTAATTGATTTTGGGAAACCAGCTGTGCATACTGACACCAGCGGTGGATGCCAACCTCTGACGCTTGATGACGGGTTCCCCTGACACAACAGAGGAGGGTTGTGGTACGACAACTGCAACAAGGTGTGACTCTGGGGTGTCAGACATAATGTGGACTCTGGAAGATCAGCAGAGACGTGACGTGGCTCTGGAAGATCAGCGGAGACGTGACGTGGCTCTGGACGATCAGCTGGGACGTGACGTGGCTCTAGACGATAAGTGGAGATGTGACGTGACTCTGGATGATCAACTGTGACTTGACTGGGCTCAGGGAGATCAACTGTGACTTGATTTGGTGTTCTTGTGGCCGCCATTTTGTGTGTTCTAGCGCGGCTGCTATCATATGAGTGAATGCAGGATTGCATTCCTTCGCGACACCCACAGTGAACGCTGAACCAACAGTCCACAAAACATAATCCAAAAAGCTACCCAATGACGTACGAGGACCCTCATGAATCACTCATAATTTTAAAGGCTGATTAAGGCCGTCACTTGTCTGGCTATCACCAGACCAAGCTCAATTTAAAATTGAACATTGGTCTGGAGAGTCTGTATGTATTTTCTACTGCACAAGAGGCGTGACAAACGAGCATTATTCACGCAATTGGATAGTCCTTCAACCAATCAGATCAACGATCTGGGTGACGTACTTTGCAAAGCGACGTGAAAACTCCAGACAGGTTTAAGCTGCATTCCATTTGACAGGGTCCCTACGCAGTGTTCACTGCTCCCTACTCCCTGAGCACGGTATATCCGTTGAAGTGGACTTCGCTGACAATAATCACTCATTTGGAACACACTACAAATGTCATCAAAGAAAGTCAACGACGGTGTCGTGCAGATTATGATATAACAAATAAATAGATATTATAATTTACTTTCAAATTTAAAATGAACTCTTAACAGATTTGAAGCTGTAGCCTCTCATGCCATATGAAAATAAATTCTGATTTTGGTTAACTGTATAAATGTATTCTTAATCCACCGTCTGGGTCTCATCTTGTGCGCTTTCTTTTCCACACGCAGCCACATAGTAAACACTTCTGAGGTAAATAAAGTAAAATAAAAAATGACAGAGCCGCTGCTTTTCAACACTTTTACTTTGTCGTGCCTATTCATACAATAAAATATGCAAATACACTCATCGCCATAACCATTCATACTTTTGTTCGTATAATAATAACAAAATTTATGAATACTCAAAATTCAAATGTAAATTCCTCCATCGGAGAGCCGTTTAAAAACTCTTTCAACGGCTCTGCTCCATCGTAGTTCTGACTGGTGACGCAGTGCGCAATGACAGTTGGGTGATTTTACCTCTCTACTTCCTGTGAAGTGATGTATCGATGTTCCCTTATTCCCTATGCTGTTCGCAGTGCCCTTCGAACTGAACATGTTCGCTCCCTTCGGAATGGAATCTCACTTAAGATGGCAAAATACCCTGTGAAGTCCACTTCGCAGTCCACTCGCGGTCGAATGGAACGCACCTTTAGTTTGTATTGGGTTGTAGCACTGATCAGCGGTTTGCAGAAGCAGCAATGGCATTGAGTGATTTTTGCAGGTTGTGCAAAAAAAAAAACATGAAAGTGAGTGGTATTTACACCCACTCGAGCGATTTGTTTGCTAAACTAAAGAAGTCATTCAGCATCGTTGAGAGGTTAAAAGGAATAGGATTGATGGTCGTGCTTGCCGTTGCTTCTCTATCGTCATCGTGTTATACAGCGAGCAAGGTGGATAAGCCAGTCTGTGATTGGTTCCTGCAAAAGTGTAACAGAAGCAGTAGAAATGAATGTATGGGTTGCCGGGCGAAATCAAATTGCTGACAGATCAGGCTGGGTTTACCCAGTCTAGGCCGTCACAGAAAAAGTCTATTAATATACAGTCTGGTAATTCTGAGTCTTTAGTCAAAGCCAAATATTCCCCGATATATAACCCTTGAGTGATTGTGTGCCCTGCTTGAGCGCTAGCAGTAGAATCGCTGTGTTCATACCTGGCCTTTATTCCTTAGAGAAGCCGCTGGATCCTTGTGTGGCGAAGTCTTCTTGTAAGGATTGAGTCACTGGAGTGAAGATTCATCTGCAGCTTTTATTGAAGTCAAATTCACTGACAAAATAACAGCAAGGATGAGCCAGTGGCAGAAACAGTGATCTGGGAAGGCAGCAAACAATCAGAGTCCCAAGGCAGGCAGCAAACATACACAATCCAGGAACAGGCAAGGGTCAAGGCAGGCAGCAGAGAATCAGAAATGAGTAACAGGTCCTGTTCACACGGAGACGTGTTTTTGTGAATACACACAAATTATGTATCCGCTATTTTTTGAAACCGGTTCCCAGAGTGGATAAATCTGAAAACGCTGTCTTTGCGTTTTCGTGTGGAGAGCCTATCCGTCTGTTTTGTGAAATGATGATGTCAAAACCCCACGTGTCGACCCTAGTCAGACGCCGCTAACAGCAGACTCTTGTGTTCGTGCTGCAGAAGCTACTGAGCCAAAATAAAGCGTTATTTCTAAGCTTTACTATAGTTTCTATACAGCACGCAAGGTTTATGCGCATGCACCAAGTCTTATTCTCTGTTTTAAGTATATCTCTGTGGCAGAATTACAGCGCCACATATTGGTCTGGCATGTATACTACATCGTTTTGAGTCATTTCAGTGGTTTCATGTGGACGCAGATATTTCTTGAGACAAGGGGGGGAAAAAAAGATTGGATAGGGTAAGCTCCGGCTTCGTGTGGATGTAGCCACAGTACAAGGTCAAACACCAAAATACAGAATCCAGGTGAAACACTCAGAAATGTCATACGGTGCTAAACAAGACTTCGCATGGAGGTGTAGGTGTAAGTGTTTTATGTATAATGAGTAGCAGGAGCAGGGTGATCAGTCCAAGGTATGAGGGTAGATGGGAAATGGAGTCCAAATGATGCGTGTAGTTTCAAAGCATCTTTACAGTGATAACAGGAAATGAGTGCAACAAAGTTTGTGATCAGGATCTGGCTGACTTTTTTAAAAATTTGTTTTGCTTCATCATGTGTGACGCCAGGGTGTGTAAACCACCATAAAGTATATAGTGGTAAATTAATATTGAAAGTTTATTTTTTTTGCCAAATACAGAAGCCATAATGTTTTCACTTAATTTATATTTTATTTTGATGGCCTTTAACATATTCTGTTGACTATAAGTAATATTGCACCTGCATGTCTAATAACTCATTAGAGTGTCAGTAGAATATTAGCAGACTGGCAGGATTATGGTTAGAATAAACTGACATGTACTTGCAAAGTTACTTTTAGTCTGTTGGGGGACCATCGAAATAAACAGCAGATATTAAGCAGACAGTCTACTACTCATACTCTAATGAGAGTTAGTTGACATGTACTTTGCAAAGTTAATTATTGTCTACAGAATGTTCAAAAGGGACCATAAAAATAGTGTTACTGCAAAAATGACATTCAGGCTGTTAAACAGACCTGCAGTAAAAGCTTCAGATCAGACCCTGAACACACACTGATTCATATCACACAAAGAATTGACTGTAAATAAGTAAATAGTTCATTATTTCTGAATCTGGATTTATTCCGATTGGAAACCACAGAAACTGGAAGTAAATTATATTTTGCCTATAATTATGGTCACTTTAACTAAATGATCCTTCTCATCTAATCTTAAATTTCAAACAGACTTTGGACTAAAAACTGAATTGAAGCATTTAGAGTAAGTGCTCATGTGGTCTTTAATCTAGTCTGAAATTAAGATAAACAGCATTTTGATTATACAAGATTATATAAACCCACATAAACTGATAATTGTTACATGTCTTGTTCCTGTGACCTAGTTTTTCCCCAGTCTGTCTGATTAGTTCATTTGATCCACCTGTGTCTTGTTAATTATCCAATCACCGTGCTTAGTTCCCTTTGTTAGTCTCATGTATATGCATGTATTGAAGTATATGCGCGAGACATCGCTGCCGTTGTCAGAGCGCAATCAGACCTCACTAACAGAATGCTGAACGCAGTTGGACATAGTGGTGTATTAGAGGTAAAAAATGATATAAATACTGTTCGGTTTCTCGCACAAACCGATCGTTTCGTGTCTTAGGACATCAATGTGTCGTCACGAGCCGCAGGGTTTAATTTGGATTTGTCTATGCAAATTTTTTCGACTCTTATTGATAGAGTTCCCATTCACTCGCATTATTTGGCTGACAGACGGCAGCGGTTGGAGTTAAAAATCATCATTTGTGTTCTACTGAAGAAACAAAGTCACCTACATCTTGGATGCGCTGGGGGTAAGCAGATAAACATCACATTTTCAATTTTGGGTGAACTATCGCTTTAAGGCTTTGTGTCTTATTTATGCCATCTTGCCTTATTTATGACCCTGTTCTGATGTAAAGTAAATGGAGTCGATTCCATCAACTCCTACAGTGGGAGTCGGGAGTTGGAGTCGACTCCAAAAAACCTGGAATCGAGCCCCCTAAAAATCAACAAAACAATACTGTATTGTTTCAAATGTAAAGAATTTCCAGTGAGCTTAATCTACGTGGGTCACAGTGAAAATAGCATCAGCCTAATAGGAAACACTCAAATAGAAACAAATTAACAAAGTCTCTCTGATTTGTGTTATGAGAAAATGCAAAGTCAGAAAATGCTTAGCTAAGCAAAAGAAATGAGTGAAACCGTGGTGTTTGCTGGAACGGCAAGTGAGACAAAACAGGAACAGGCCACTCTACTTAAATAACTCAGGCAGCCCTGTTTACATCTCCTAAACCTGAAGGAAACGCTTAACCACTATATAAAGAGAAGTATCAAACCCTGTCTGTTTCTACCAATAAATGCGCCCAGTTTCTCTGTTTTGTCGTTCCACTGGCCCAGGGACTTCAAAACATCGGGTGCAACACTTTCTGCATACGTTGAATATGAAGGCATTTTGGCAGAAGCTCAACATTTGACTTGTTTAAATGCATTGCTTCGCTTCAGTAGGCCTTTATTAACCCCTGGAAACCGTGTGGAGCACATATTTATGATGGATGGATGAGGATGGAAGCACTATCTTCAGCCCATACTCATTGAACCCCATTCACTGCCATAGAGTACCCCAGGGATGACGTGTTTTTGTAGGCCAACCCGGAAGTTAGCGGCACACGGGTTCCCTCGATTGAAAGCCTATGCATTTTTCCCATAGACTTTTGGAAAATCGCAGAAAATAAGCTCTGTGTTTAACAAAGGGTTATGACACTTACACATTTTGTCTATCAAGATAATCTTTACAAGTTAACACAACATTTATAGATTTTGAAGCCTAAATAAAGTCGTCAGATATAAAAGGCTAACAGTAGGCTATAAACGGACTACACCATGGATTACACCGGACTACACCATGGTCGCGGATCAACGTCGTCACCACCAAGCTTCCTCAAACTTTATTTAGAAAACAACTTTATTTATAAACATGCTCGCTGATTATGATCTGTGCTGTTATGAATACTTATCCACTTTTTCATGAGAAATGCTGTCCAAATGTCCTGTTTTTAATGATGATGTCTAAAGTCCCCGCCAAAGGAAGAAGTCCCTTTTAGCAGGGACTACTTTAGCCGATTTTAAGACACAGTAAAAGTTTAAAAAATCACAAGTGGGTTATAACTGGTGTGTTTTATGTCATAGATCAAAACGTGAAAGTATTTAGAGGCTTTGTTAACCACAGACCTTATTTCAGGCAATTTAGCAAAAACCCATTCAAAAAACCCATAGACTTTACGGCGTTGGAACCGGAAGTCCTAAAATGCTAACTCGCTTCCGGGTTTTGCCTACAAAAATGCGTCATCCCTGAGGCACTCTATTATAAAGCCCAGACGCGTCAGATATATATTAATATTTCTCTGATTGTGTTCATCAGAAAGAAGAAAGTCATACACACCTAGGATGGCTTGAGGGTGAGTAAAGCTTGGGCTAATGTTCATTTGAAAGTGAACTAATCCTTTAAAAAGCTCCAGTGTTCATCAGTGTGTGGATAAATTTGAAATGCTCACAGCAAAATTGTCACATGAAAAGAGATTTGAGTCCCCTTTAAAGTTCAGGTACAAGTTCAGGACTTTTTCTTTGTCAATTTGCACACTGAATGTAGGTAGGAGATCTTCATTTTGAACTCTCAAAGTGCACCAGATTGATTCATTTTACTTTAAAATGTAAAACATTTTCTTATAGGGGACATTCCTCTGGACCCACAGAAGGACCGAGGCCCACCCACCACATATATCCACAAAATCCTGTGGGAAACACTATGATTTTATTAATTTTTAGAATTATTATAATAATGCAGTTAATTATTTACACTATTGATAGGAATGTAAAGATATCTTGTTATTCATATTAAAAAATAAAAAAATGGAAGCTTTCATAATAAAGCATATGCCTACAACAACTGAACTTTGTATTTAGTGCTTAAATGCCTTCCTTTCTTCACATAGTCCTTATTGTTTAAAAACACAAGTAATGTTGATCAAGTAATTATCGTCCTAATATGTATTTTATGCTGTTATTTTGTTCCATGTGTTTGGACCGAACCTGTTGAATTAGTTCAAAGAATTCTCTCATAATACTCAGACACTAAAGGATTAGTTCACTTTTAAATAAACTTTTGCTGATAATTTACTCACCCCCATGTCATCCAAGATGTCCATGTCTTTCTTTCTTCAGTCGAAAAGAAATTAAGGTTTTGGATGTAAACATTCTAGGATTTTTCTCCATATCATTCATTTAAATGGGCACCAAACGGTTGAAGGTCCAAATGGCAGCTTCAGTGCAGCTTCAAAGGGCTTTAAACGACACCAGACGATACCAGACGATGAATAAGGGTCTTATCTAGCGAAACGATCGGTCATTTAAAAAAAAAATTAAAAAAAGTTTAAGTTTTATAAGCACAAATGCTGGCTTTGCTCTTTTCTCCGATACGCGTTTGTGACGTCACGTAATACGCAATTACGTTGAAAAGGTCACGGTTGACGTAGGCGTAGCAACCACAGTTTCATTTGCTCAGGATTGTGTATAGGAAATCTATGAAAAGTCACAAATTTCTGTCCTGACAAAAATTTTCTTTTAGGCTTTCTAATTAAAACACCCAGGATACGCACACCTTTCAAGCGTGAGTTTAAAACATTGTAACTGACCGCCAGAGTGAGTTTTTTTTTTTTAAGGCGACCCTTATTTTAGAACGTTTGCCCTTATTGTTTCCATGGCGACGCGTGCGTGTCACGAGCGCTGAACGTAGCCACAATAACACTGTATGAGAGATGGATCACAATTATTTTGTTTTTCCTTTTTTATTTAAAATATTCGCAAACTTGCTTACATGTCTTCAATTATATGATATTCCGATTCTCAAATATGTGTGAGTGAGTGTGTTTTGTCGTTTAAAAAACTTTATAAATGATCTTTATCTTGATCTATAATGCGAGATGGGCGCCGCCATCTTGGTTTGCACTGCAGTTCACAGAGTTCTGTCAGTCTGATTTACAGCAGGTGAATACATCAGTTTCTCCTGAAATATATGCAAGTAAGTGGCTGGTGAACTGGAAGAATAAGAGAGTAAACTTTATAGTTACTTAGACCCATTATGTGTGTCTGATATGAATAAATGTCGGCAAATTATATTTGAATTCACTGTTTATTGATGCTTCCACTGACGTCTGACATCAGTGTGTATTTTATAAACTCCAAATGTATTGTTTAATGGTGCTTATGCGTATTTAAATGTCTGAAACCTTAAAAGAAACATTATGTGTCTGAAAACACTGCATAGCTGTGATGACAAGAGAGCGCGCGTCCGTCTCGCAGCCAGAGCGCGAAAGCACAGTTTGAATCTAGCAGTTATGTGACGTCGCTGAACATTCTAAATCCCATATGTGGAACCGTACGCCCATGGGGACAGAAATAAACATCCCATATGTGGGAACGTACCGATCAAAGGGTTAAACAATAAACTGACACAAAGACATTTGAATCCGCCTACGTCAACCGTGACTTTTTGAACGTAATTGCGTATTACGTGACGTCACGAACGCGCATCGGAGAAAAGAGCAAGGCCAGCATTTGAGCTTATAAAACTTAAACTTTTTTTTTTTTTTTTCTTAAATGACCAATCGTTTCGCTAGATAAGACCCTTATTCATAGTCTGGTGTCGTTTAAAGCCCTTTGAAGCTGCACAGAAACTGCCATTTGGACCTTCAACCGTTTGGTGCCCATTGAAATGAATGATATGGAGAAAAATCTTAGAATGTTTACATCAAAAACCTTAATTTCTTTTCGACTGAAGAAAGAAAGACATGGACATCTTGGATGACATAGGGGTGAGTAAATTATCAGGAAAAGTTTATTTAAAAGTGGGGTAATCCTTAAAGGTGCTAAAGAGGATGTTTTGTTTTATACATTTTTGCAATATTACTTGAAACTGTCTTTACTAACTGATAAAAGACTATTTATTAGGTGCACTGAAAGGAATAATATTAATATACATCATCTGTGCACGAGGCCTTAAAAACATCAGCCAATCGTTTACGCGATGATGGCCCTCTGGCTTGTCAATCACTGCCGTGACGTTCCTTGTGAGAGACGAGCGCGGCTGCGCGCTCCAGTAACTTTCCACACTCCACAGGCGCCGCATGCAATGTTTTTGTCAGGAGACAGGAGTAACAACTGCAGATTATGAGTTACCTGCGGTGAGTCCGACATAATGAATCCACTAACACGACACAGCGAATGCCGGTGGTAAACACTCGTGTTCCAATACGAGTGTTTACGAGTTTTGGGAGGCATTCCTTGGAAGGAGGGGGGTTGTTCTTACGCATGCGCTCATTTCAAAAACTCAGTAACAGTCTTTGGTTTCTCAGTCGACGAAAAGATCCTCTTTAGCACCTTTAACTGGTTGCCACCTGGTGATGCTGCAATCTGCAGAAAGAGTCACAATTCACGAATACATCAGTGAATAAATCTTTTTGGACCTTATAATTTAACAAAATCCCCACTATAGTTGCTGTTACGGTTCTTCTGATAATAGTTTAATTGAGGAAATTCACCTAATATCACGCAAGGAATGACAGACGTTGCTCACAGTGATTTCATTCTTAGTTTAGAGTCGATTCTCGAAGCCATGAATCGACCAAGTGATTCTTTTCGGAGGTTCTTCCCCTCCCACAGCTTTTTTTTGCGCGGTAATGTGTAGTCTGCGGATGGTGTCGTGTGTGTCCAGAATTTTACGAGAAAATAGTAGGTAAAGTAGTACGTTTGAACTAATTTCACAATTTTAATTAGCATAACATATAACAGGATGAGTTATCTTAAGTTGTTGAATTTTTTGCTGATGTTGTTGTTTGCCAAATGGCTCATTCAAGATGCAAGATGCATGCTCAGTGTTTGTTCTGTTTTTGTTCGTTTTTCCTGTTTTCTGTTTTTCAAACACCAACAGTTTTACCAGGGATGAACTGCTGAACATTCGGCAGTACACACCACAAAATCTTTTACCGGATTTCGATTATTCAGATGTTTTGTTGAATGTTGTGGTCGGCAGAGCTGCAGTGCTGTTTAGACGCTTCAGGATGCGCAGACGGGGGAAGCGCGCCGGCGCCCTCGTGAAGCTCAGACAGGGTGGATTAAGAACGCCGCGGGAAATCGCGCGGCGGCAGGACGTGCTTTTACATCAACGAAAGGTGGTGTTCAGATGTAACGGTGTTAAAGAAGATGTGCTGTCCAGATCTTGAAACTAGGGCTGCACAATTAATCGAATTTATAATTGCGATTATGATTACGGATGCCACGATTTCGTAATCGTTCAAAGGCGCGATTACAAGTAAAAATATCCACTAGATTATTCTGCATGTTTAAGGGGTGTGTTATGAGCATGTCACGTTGTGAGAGGCGAATCACAACTACTTCAGAGTGTAAAAGGTCTAACCCAGCACAAAAGGAGCTACCAGTGACGTAAGTGTACGCTGATATGTCAAACGCACACGAAACACCAGCTGCGCGATCTTGCTCTCCTCTCTGACAGCGAGTTGAGACACGCGCCTCTTCTCATTCAATCGTCTCATGCTCTCCAGTTTAATAGTGTTGGTGTGACCGGGTCTGAATTTCAGCGCGGGATTGCGCATAATTATATTAATTCCCGCAGATTTCGCGCTCACACAAAGCGCCAAAATAAGCTCTTTTTCGCGGATTATTAATGTTCAAATACATTCAGAAACAATATCACAATGCCAATAGCTCTGGTGAGTATTAATGTAAAACAGTTCAGGAAGAATGTGTCTGTCAAATCTTAAAGGGACAGAAGCCGAATAAACATGCTGCGCTCTATGTTGTTAATGTTCATCAAACAACAAAAGACAAAAAAAAATCACTTACTGCTCTTGACTGATTAACTTCTGTAACTTTAATTGATTAATTTTTACAATGAAGTTTATCCAATGTTATTTTACATTTGATTACTTTGTCTCTTTATTCAGTTTCTTACCTGATCACTACTGTTAGACCTACCTGAAAAAAAGAAAACTGTCTATTTAATTTCTATCTTTATTCTTTTGTATTTATTTGTGCTATTGTTAGTAATTTGTTCATTTTTTTCTTATTTTATTACTGTTTACTTGTTTTTTAAAACTTCAATTTACCATTTGAAATCAAGCACACCAAGTAAAAAAAATATTATTGCTTCAAACAATGGTATAAAGCTATTCAAAACATCATTCAATGTAAATTGTGATAATCGTGATTAATAATCGCAATTACAATTTAAAGGGAATAATCGACAATTATGATTTTTTGTCGTAATCGTGCAGCCCTACTTGAAACACTCTTCATTAACTGCAAACCGTTCTACTCGCTGCGGGAGTTTTGCTCGTTCATTCTGGTGAGCGTCTACATTCCTCCACAAGCGCACGTGAGCTCGGCTTTACAGTTACTCACTGATATGATCACAGAGAGCGAGCAACAACACCCGGACTCTGTTTTAATCATTCTCTGGGACTTTAATAAAGCGATTCTCTCATGTGAACTGCCCAAATACAGACAGCATGTTACTTGTCCCACCAGAGACAGTAATATACTCGACCATTGTTACACAGCAATAAAGGATGCATATCACTCTGTCCCACGGGCAGCTTTGGGGCTCTCTGATCACTGTCTAGTTCATCTCATACCAAGCTACAGGCAGAAACTGAAATCAGCTAAACCTGTAGCAAGGACTGTAAAGAGATGGACCACTGAAACAGAGCGGGCTTTACAAACCTGTTTCGAATGGACTGATTGTAGTGTTTTTGAAGCTGCTGCCACCGATCTGGACGAGCTCACAGAGACTGTAACTTTATATATCAGTTTCTGTGAGGATCTGTGCATTCCTACAAAGACTCATTTAACTTACAACAATGACAAACCCTGGTTCACTGCAAAACTCAGCCAGCTCCGTCAGGCTAAAGAAGATGCTCGCAGAAAAGAGGACAGAGTCTTGTACAAACAGGCCAAATACACACTGGAAAAGGAGATCAGAGTGGCAAAGGGGAATTATTCAGTTCTATTCTAATGACACAGCTTCAGTGTGGAAAGGTCTGAAAGTTATCACCAACTACAAGACACCATCCCCCAGCTCTGTGGAGAATCAACGACTGCCAGACGATCTGAATGAGTTTTATTGCAGGTTTGAAAAATCACCATTCACACCTCCAACAACCCCCCTCTCCCCCACACCTGCAATTCATTTCAGTGAAGATGACGTGCGCCAGGTCTTCAGAAAGAACAAGAGAAGAAAGGCACCAGGCCCAGACAGCGTTTCACCAGCCTGTCTGAAAACCTGTGCTGACCAGCTGGCCCCCATCTTCACACAGATCTTCAACAAATCACTGGAGCTGTGCGAAGTCCCCTCATGCTTCAAACGCTCCACCATCATCCCCGTCCCAAAGAAACCCAAAATTACTGGACTAAATGACTACAGACCTGTGGCTCTAACGTCTGTGGCCATGAAGTCATTTGAAAGACTGGTTCTGGCTTATCTGAAGGACATCACTGGACCCTTACTGGACCCCCTGCAGTTTGCTTACCGAGCAAACAGGTCTGTGGATGATGCAGTCAATATGGGACTGCATTATGTTCTCCAGCATCTGGACAGACCAGGGACTTATGTGAGGATCCTGTTTGTGGACTTCAGCTCTGCTTTTAACACCATCATCCCATCACTCCTCCAGCCTAAACTAACTCAGCTCTCTGTGCCCACCTCTGTCTGTCAGTGGATCACCAGCTTCCTGACAGACAGGCAGCAGCTAGTGAGGCTGGGAAAATTCTCATCCAACACCCTCACCATCAGCACCGGCGCCCCTCAGGGCTGTGTTCCCTCTCCACTGCTCTTCTCCCTCTACACAAACGACTGCACCTCTAAAGACCCCTCTGTCAAGCTCCTGAAGTTTGCGGATGACACCACACTGATCGGCCTCATCCAGGACGGTGACGAGTCTGCTTACAGAGTGGAGGTTGAACAGCTGGCTGTCTGGTGCAGTCTTAACAACCTGGAGCTCAACACGCTCAAGACAGTGGAGATGACCGTGGACTTCAGGAGAAACCCCCCTGCTCTCCCTCCACTCACCATCATGAACAGCACTGTGACTGCAGTGGAGTCATTCAGGTTCCTGGGCACCACCATCTCCCAGGACCTGAAGTGGGACAACCACATCGAGTCCATTGTGAAAAAGCCCCAGCAGAGGTTGTACTTTCTTTGCCAGCTGAGGAAGTTCAACCTGCCACAGGAGCTGCTGAAACAGTTCTACTCTGCCATCATCGAATCCATCCTTTGCACTTCAATTACCATCTGGTTCAGCTCAGCTATCAAATCTGACCTCAGAAGACTACAGAGGGTAGTCCGGTCTGCTGAGCGAATCATTGGCACAACCCTCCCCACTCTCCAAGAACTGTACTTATCCAGAGTGAGAAAAAGGGCAAAGAAGATCACTCTGGACCCCTCACATCCAGCACACTCCCTCTTTGAACTGTTGCCATCTGGTCGATGCTACAGAGCCCTGAGCACCAGAACGACCAGACACAGGAACAGTTTCTTCCCTCAAGCAATCCATGTCATGAACACTTGACAAACACGGAACACACAACACTATTACACTTTATTTACTTAAACACTTATTTATATCTCAATTTGCACACATAACTGTACATACAATTGTCTATAATATATATTGTCTTTTGCTTTTTTTGCACTTTGTCTATCTTGTAAAATTGTATATTATTATTTTATTCTTTTTATTATGTGTCTTGTCTTGTCGCTGTTACTCTGTTGCACTGTGGAGCTTCTATCACTAAAACAAATTCCTAGTATGTGTAAACAACATACCTGGCAATAAAGCTCTTTCTGATTTCTGATTCTTTCTGATGTTGTTTTGAGGTGTTTCTTCCCGCTCCCTTCAGACAGGATGGATGCATTTTCTGTCTGACAGGCATTGACGGTAATTTTGCATACATAAAAGCATTTTAAATAGCCAAAACAAAATATCAAGTATTATTTATTTTTATTTTTGTAATTGGTGGGAAATTATCTCATTTAATGGTCTTATCTACCCAAATGTAGTTTCTTTCCAGCTCCTTAAAACCAGTTTGGGAGTCTTCACAAAAATCTAATGGTAAGTGAATTCATTAAATAATTTTCACATGTACTAAAATAAATGCTAATTTCTTTGTTTGTGTGGCCGTGAGTGGTGTAATAAGAAAATACAACCTCAATCCAGTGAGCTAGAGTAATGTAACCTATAATGGTAGTTTAAGATTAGGCCTTAGTTAAAATTGGACATTGAGGCAAGTAGCTTTTATAAACGTGCCTTAGGGGAAAAAATATTCAATCTTGAGACAAAACAGTAGCACTGACATCTTTTAAGATATGCCAGTCCAAGATATACATTTTTATCTGGGATTAATCTAAAACCTTATCTGTGAGGCCACATATTTACTAATTAAAGTCAATTTTTGTTCTGTTTAGTGAGTAACTGAAGTGTAGATTAATTTTTTAGAATTAAATGCAAAACAAGATGTTTGAAATAAATACTCAAATTTTTCTCTTTGTAACATCTTGTCCAGGTTTGATTCTAATCATAATGATACAATAATTGGGGAAAAAAAAAAAAAAAAAAAAGTACAAAAATGCTAAACATTTTTGTTATAATTGTGACTTCATTATATGTAGATATGAATCCAACTGCAAAAAACCTTATGAAAAGATGTCTTTCAGTCAGTCAAATAGTGGAGCTCTGCAGCCATCTACTGGATAATGTGATAATTTTTTACTTTTAAAACTGCATTTTCCAAAAGATTGGCAAAAATCTTATACCATCTTATACCATGACAAAGTATCCATGCTATGTCCATGAAATAAAGTTAGAAATGTGGGTCTTTTATAAAGTGAATTTTACATAAATAGCTGTTTTTGTATAAAAACCTATTTACTTTATTTATTAAAAAAATATTATAAATTCTCCAACAAACTGCACAAATGTGGAGTAAAAACATTAAAAACTGAGTAAAACTACATTTGTTTAAAACACAAAAAAAATACTCTGGAGACCTAAAACAGCACAAGTGTCCACCCCAAACGAACAGTGCACATGGGTTAAAGGCAGATCTTTTGCTCCTAATGGACTAGGCCTACTTGCACTGAGCCTCATGACACACATCCGGTTTGAAATAATACAGCTCAGTTATTTTCGGTCATATTTAAATAGAAATATCCAAAAATAAAACATCTAAAAACTAATAAAACGTTATTCATCTACTGCACAAAAGCAACTAAAACAAAATAAAAATGATTTACAGGCACAGTTTCTATTTATAACATGCTTTTGCAATGTTGCACAATATAGTCAATCACAGACATGTGTTGATTTCTTGCACGCAATGGCCAATCATATGCATTTAAGTTAGCATCCACTGCGCCACTCATAATGTCTGAGTTTTGTTCAGTGCTGAATTCTGCATGCTGGCAAATCCTGATTATAACAAACAAAGTGTAGATGTTATGAAAGATTCAATGATAATAACAGGGCTTTGTGATATCGCAATGAACTGCGATGTCATCTTTTTAGGGATTATTAAGGAAGCGCACTTTGGAGTCAAGAAAGCTGAGACCAAATTTGGACCTCATAAGGCAGAGGCTCAAAAGAACAAAAAAATACAGGGCAGAGTACATTTGGTTCTTTGTCAGATCCCTTGCCTTTGCAAGTGATTGTGTTTTTTTTTTTTTTTCCTTCAAGGATTAAGAAGTTTAACTTGGTTTAATTCAAATTACCTTTGAATTATGAAGAGCATGATTCTGCATCTCCACATTTCTTTTTTTATTTATCGGCTTCTGGAGGAAATGAACAACTTCACAAACATTGACGCTGACAAATGTGTCCTAACAAATCTGTGGAAACTTCCTCCCTCACTTGTGGAAAAGGCCCCAAATACAGAAGTAAACAAATGTTGAGAGCTGACATTGGCTTCATGTGAGACAGAGAAATGGTGTGTATATATCAACATACTTTATTTGTTGTAATTTTCAGTGCAATTATAATGATGTATATGTAACCTTTGGTTAAAAGTAGAAAAAGAAACCCCTGACTACACCTAGGTTATTTCTCTACCCAGGAAAAATAAAATAAATACACCCAAAAAGAGAATTCAACCAAAAGGAAATACAATAATATGAAGGACCCTGCTGGTTCTGATGGGATTAAAGACAGAAGCCATGTCCAAACACCCACACTTGCGGTCTCGGCCACTTGAGAGCCCGTGCACGCAACAGGAAGTAAGTGCGCAAGACTGTTCAATGTCTTAAACATGCCCAAGTGCAGTGCCCTTAATGCACACTAAACCCACACTATCTTGAATACCGCTTCTGAGCAGTATTCGAGGCTAGCATATCCCATCATGCACTATGTTTGGGAATTCACATGCCCTGAAATCGTGAGATGTCATGGAAAACATTTGACTGTAAGTTAATTATATATTACATATAATAAAGTAGTAAAATATAAATTATCATGCATTTTATTGATGCAAAGATGAGTGGGCTGTGTGTATTTTGTACAACATTTACAACTGCTTTTTATCACTTAAGGAAGCACCACCATTTTAAAATAGTGTCTTCTGTTAGTTGCATAATGACCACTGAACAGACATTTAGAAGTGTATTTTAAAATGCAAAGTACTAAAGAAAGTAATAATAAAAGCTGTAAACACTTGCATTTTTTGCAAGACTATAAGTGTGTCCCATCGGGCAATCAAAAGTTCTACACACACTTGCGGTCTTCACACCCACTTGAACACTTGAGCCAAATACAGGAAATACGTCATGTAAACAAGTGGTCAAGTGCAAAGACCGCAAGTGTGGGTATAAAAATAGTACAAATTTATTCCACAAAAATCATTAACTCTGACATGTACTTAAAAAAAGAACCTCTTAAACAGTTTACCAGTTATTTACCCACAGTTACTATGAGACTAGTATAAGTCCACTTTAACAGAAGAGACAAACCACACAGCAATCAGTGCATAATTCTTAGAGCAAGTGATAAAACAAAAATACAAAACCAAACCAAAAAAAGACAAATATGCTCTTCCCTTCTGTTAAACCTCAATATCACAGCTCATCAAATAATCACATGGATAAATACTATTATTACTTTTATTATAATATAATTTTTCCCCCTTTGGACAGTAACTCTGTTTCTGTCAGTAAAAACATATTAGTAATAATACCATACTAATAATAAATGTAAAAAAAAGTCACTTATTCATCTTATGAAAGAGTGAAACAAAGAAGTTCTTACCAGAGATAATTCTATTGTTTTCATTAGAAGAAGTTAAGACAAAGTTAAGAAATCTTGAATTTAAATTTTAGGAAAAAAGTTTTAAAATATGAAACATATGGATGAATTTTTCACTATGAAATCAATAATCATTTCATGGCAAATTTAAACATTGAATATGCCAACTGTTAAATCCGACACTATGGTTTGGGAGAACTGAGTCACACTATGAGATCATCTGGTGAAAGCACATGCACACGGTGTGACTCATTTCTTGTTCCTCTATTAGTGCTCAGCTTTCTGAAACTAGAAACATGCAACTCCTTAATTTTCTAGTCCTGCTTTGAAATACAATCATTTTGAAAGGTCCTCCAAACAATGAACAGGTTTTCTTCCTTAACCTGAGGTTACACAAAACCCTCAATAATAAAATGTACATGGTTGTTTCAATCTCTTTAAAATGCTCACCATTAAATTGACTATATTCTTTCTTGACATTTAGCGTTTAACTTTGATTGGGGCGTACTCAGTGTGCTCTGCTGGGTCACTCTCTATGTGAGCTGGTGTGGCGGCAGTTTTAACATGGACTACAGCAGAATACGTCACGTCATCCTGGAGAAAGAGGAAAAGATGGGGTAATTGCTGACACAGTATTCAGTAAGTTGTGAAACCATTGTGCAATAGTGAGTTTGTGCTGACCTGATTGTCTTGTTCTCTATTTAGTTCTTCTTCATCCCTGATCACCGTTTTCACATTTCTGCCTCCTACAACATAAAACATTTTAGCCAGAATGTTTTAATGTCATCAGAGAAATTCATCTAAATGTTGGTTTCGAGAGTATACAGCTGCATTAGCTGGTCATTTACGAGTATATCTCAGTCCCTCCAGAAAAACGTGGATTTTTTTGTGATTGTTGCGGGCAAAAATCCTTGATTATGCGGCACGTTTTCTTAAAAAATACGATGGAATATGCGGGATATTTTTGCAATTTTATGCGATGAAATTGCGGGAACTTGCAAAAACTGCGGTTTGATGAAAAAGAGAGAAAAAAAGGTGATTTCCCCAACACCCTGTTTTCACTAGGCTACTACTACCTTAATGTAAAGAGTCATTTCTTATTACTTCCTATGATAAGCAAGCATACTAAATCACAGAATATTTAAGTTCTCAATCTGTTTTATTTCAGATCTTAATTAACACATGGCTCAAACTTCCGTCTGTGGTCCAACACGCAGTTGCACGGAGTGCAAATAATTTGTCCCCACTGTCATGTAACACACGGGGAAACTGCTTCGCGCGATCTTTTGCGCTTATTTTTGTTGGCAAATGAGAATGATTTGCGTGCTTCATTATGGTTTCACCCTGGTTTCACCGCGGGGTTTGCAGATGATGTTCACGTCACGTAATTACGTCACTTCATAAGGTTCCCATGGCAATAGGGGGAAATAATGGCGCTTTACTTGTATGAAGTAAATGCAACATTTTTCAACTTTCTGCTAAGATATATGTGACTTTTTGGCAACGAAAATACAGGGATTATGAAATCATGCTAGCCCCGCATATTTTGCTTGCTGAAATCGGTAATTTATGCGGCGAAAGTGCGGCGTATTTGAAAAAATGCGACCCCCGCATAAATATGCGGACTTTGGCTGATTATGCGTTAAATCAGGCGATCGCATAATCGTGTTTTTCTGGAGGGACTGATATCTGTAAAGAACGTGTGATTGTGTTCACGTACCTCTGAATCTCCAGTAGATAAATGCCAGTAATGCCAGTAATAGCACTGAGAGAATCACCCCCAACAAAATGAAAATATCTGTTGAGAAAACAGAAATGCATGACAAATGCATTTTTGTTTACAAATTCAGTACAAATATTCCACAATTTGATATAATAAAAGCTGTACACACAATTAAATGTACACTTTTTAACTTCCGGTTAGAAACAAAACTGCATGCACGCATTTTGCGTAAGAACATTGTTTTTGTTGTATTTTGGCTCTGCGTGACTGCAGATTATGCTTTACAATGAACTCTGTTATAGAGCTACATATTGCAATTTATCTGTTCAATAAAATACTTAACTTTACTCGCCTGTTGAGTAATAAATACGGCATCTCCTCATTGCTTTTACAACATTTCAAATCCGAAAAGCCAAGCCCATGTTGATTCTCATTCTATTACGAGCTCTGTCTCATTCTCTTTTTGCCAGCAGACTCCTCTGTTCTAATTCCTCTGAGGTTTGAGATTTAGCGTGCTCCATGTCAACCTTTCTCGTTGTGATAACTAATCTATGCTACTTCCACACCATACATGTGTCAAAGTAGCCGGAGCAACTTTTCTTTATTTACGGATGTTACGGCTGTATATTGGTCATTTTTGCCGTGTCTGGGTGTGTTTTGCTCCTCTTACAGGTGTGCTGCGGAGCTGAGGCAATCAGGTGGATTGGGTGCACAGGTGTGCCTGTCATTAAAAGCTTCCTGTTTGGCGTCCTCAGTGAGCGTTCCATTCTGTCACCTTGATCCCTGGCCAGGACCGAGATGTGGATCGGCGTTGCGGCGTATTGCGAGAACTTGAGACAGTCTTTGCTATGTAAAGCCAAGAATAAAGAATATTGTAACTGCCGTAAACGTTTTATCCTCCTTCATTGTTGCTCCCTACTAAGGGCGTAACAATTGGGGGCTCGTCGAACTAAATTTGTGTTTGGATTCGTGCGAACGATTTTGGAAAAAAAAAAAAAAAAAAAAAAAAACTTTTGAAGGAGGGTAAAAGGTAGGATATTTGAATTGAATATATTTGTATATTATCCGCTGATTTTTGAATTGAAAAGTTGGAACGCTCCATTAATTAGTTAGGCTCTATAATATGAGATGTTGGGTGTAGGTTATTTAAAGAACAAACCTTCCAGGTAGGTTTAGTGCGTGTCTTTGTGCACGTAGTTTTTTATTTTAGTTTGTTATTTTTGGTTGGCTTGGGGCTTAGAGTAGTTGTCTCGGGGGCACAGCCGAGGTTTGGAGGGTGACTTGGTAATTGGTCGTCTTTCCAAACTTGCGGGATTTAGTGCATAAGTACCCGGTCTTGGGCCAACTGAAGACTAGGGTTTGTTTAGTTTAAATGGATGGTTTAGTTTCTTTAAATAAACCTTGATTGTCATTGTAAAAAAAAAAAAAAAAAAAAAGAGTAAAATTTTCTTTATTTTGTTGTAGGTGTAATATTTGTTAAGCGTGTTTTGTAAGTGTGATTAGTGGTAATTATGGCGACTGATGTTATTGAAACATTTTTTCAGTCTCCGTCTGAAGAATTGTTAAAGGAAATGACCAAAGAGCAATTGTTGGAATTAGCTGCGCATTATGAAATCGAGTTGACGTATAATCAAAGAAGGTCAAAAGATGGAATTAAGCTAGTCCTTGAAACTGCGCTGGGTGATCTTAAAATCTTGAGAGGATCTAAATTGCCTGATTCAGCTGCGTTGCCTGCTGTAAGTACGCCTATTTCAACTACTCTTCCGTTGTCTGCTTTATGTTCTCTTTCATTTGAGCAACAGAAAGAGTTGTTGCTCATACAACGTGATACTGAGTGTGAGAAACGTCGCTTGGAATGTGATAAGGTCCAAATGGAGTTGCAGTTGGAGAAAAGTCGGCAAGAATTAGAGCAACAGCGTTTAGAGATTGAAAGGCGTCGATTAGAGTTACATGAAGAAGGTAAGCCGGTGGACGCAGGTGTTAATGTTGATTCAGCGAAACTGAGTGTGGTTCGTAATTTACGATTGGTACCGCCGTTTAATGAAGCTGAGGTGGAGAATTTTTTCTCCTATTTGAGCGAGTCGCAGTAGCGTATGATTGGAGTGATGTTGAACGCGCTATGCTGCTTCAGTGCGTTTTAACCGGGAAAGCGCAACAAGCCTATTCTACGCTATCTGATGCTGACAGCCAGAATTATGAAGCCATTAAAGCGGCGGTGTTAAAAATTAATGAGCGTGTTCCAGAGTGCTATCGGCAAAGGTTCCGTACGTTACAACGAAAGGTGAATGAAACAAATGTTGAGTTCGTGAGAGATTTGACTGTGCAGTTTGATCGTTGGTGTGTAGCGGCAGATAGTACAACAATGGATAAGCTGAGAGAGTTAATTTTATTTGAACAATACAAAAATACACTTCCCGAGATGATAGCCACTTATGTTGCGGAGCGTCAGGTTAAAACTGCTTCAGAAGCTGCACTGCTGGTGGATGGCTGGGAGCTTATTCATAAGCCCCGTGCTGATAAATTCAGTGATCGTCAGGTTCATACACGGGGGAATTCTTCCATTGTCCCTATGGGTCCAGCCAGGCGTTTTGTGAAAAAAACAACAAGTGACTATGATAACTGTAACTACTGTTTAGGTAAAGGACATTGGAAGTCAAATTGTCCAGTGCTTAAATCAAAATTTGTTAGACACGCTCATTCCGCGAAACCTGCTGTCCTGGCTACTTCTGTTCCTGTATTGAATCAGGAGGGTACTTTGAAAGGAATATCGGTGTTAGCACCCAAGGATGTAGAGGATCATTCGCAATTATTTGAACCATTCATTTCTAATGGTTTTGTGTCGCTTCCAGGTAGTGTTGAGAAAGTGGCAGTGAAAATACTCCGGGACACGGGGTCATCGGAGTCGTTTATTTTGGAGTCGGTGTTGCCCTTCTCAACTGAATCGCACACTGGTAGCTCGCTTTTGATTCGTGGCATTGGGCTTAATACATTATCCGTACCCCTGCATAAAGTTGATTTGACCTGTGAATTAGTGCATGGAGTGGTGGATCTTGGTATACGCCCTATTCTACCTGTTGATGGCGTTTCATTGATCCTTGGAAATAACTTGGCCGGCGGACGTGTTTGGGTTAATGAATCGCCCTCTCTGGTTGTGTCTGATGCACCGTCCTGTACTGATGGTCTGGATGACAGTGCACGACAGTATCCGAAAGTGTTTGTCGCGTGTGCAGTGACTCGTTCTGGTGCTCAACCTAGGGCTGAAGAGAAAATCAGTGACCCTGAATCGTGTTTCATTTTGAGTGATTATCCCATAGTGGTTTCTCGGGAAGAGTTGTCTACTGAACAGCAGAATGATGAAACATTAAAACCACAATTTGAACAGGTTATTGATAGCACTGAAATTCGTGACAGAGCGCAAGGCTATTTTATCGAACAAAATGTGTTACTGAGAAAGTGGTCCCCGCATGCTGTGGATGGTATGGGAGATTCTGTCATTCAGGTCGTGATACCAGTAAAGTTTCGTTCGTTAGTGTTAAAGATGGCTCATGATCAGCTCGCCGGTCATGCCGGTGTTCAGAAGACATATGATAGAATTCTTCGTTACTTCTACTGGCCTCGTATTAAAAAAGACGTTGCAAGTTTTAT
Organism: Megalobrama amblycephala; assembly: GCF_018812025.1. Classification (NCBI taxonomy): domain Eukaryota; kingdom Metazoa; phylum Chordata; class Actinopteri; order Cypriniformes; family Xenocyprididae; genus Megalobrama; species Megalobrama amblycephala. The sequence goes on along the minus strand of NC_063057.1, from coordinate 38,853,300 downwards.
TAAGACCTGTCATACGTGCCAGCTTACCGGCAAACCGAACCAGTCATTAAAACCAGCTCCTTTGCGTCCAATTCTGGCTGTATGTCAACCATTTGAACATCTCATTATTGATTGCGTTGGTCCTCTTCCTCGTTCGAAGGCTGGAAGTGAGTACCTGTTGACCGTGATGTGTCAAGTTACGCGTTATCCAGCTGTGTACCCATTGCGCTCGATTAATACAAAATCTATTGTGAAAGCGCTTACTCAGTTTGTGTCTATTTTTGGGTTACCGAAAATCATTCAGTCGGACCAAGGAAGTAATTTTACTTCGAAATTGTTTGCGGAGGTGCTTTTCGAGCTGGGTGTTAGACATAATTTGTCAACAGCGTATCACGCCCAGAGTCAAGGGGCACTCAAACGTTTTCATTCTACGTTAAAATCACTATTGAGAGCTTACTGTCTGGAAATGCAGCGGGACTGGGAAGAGGGTCTTCCGTGGCTGATGTTAGCAGCCAGGGAGGTTACGCATCAGAGCATTGGGTTTAGCCCAAACGAGCTGGTCTTTGCACACAAAGTCCGGGGGTTGTTAGCTGTCGTGCGTGATCAATGGGTTGATTCAGAACCACCAAAAAAATTTTCAGAGTACGTGCTGGGTTTTCGTCGTCGGCTTTCATTAGCTGGGGAGTTAGCTGGGAAATGTTTAAATAAAACTCAGGGGAAAATGAAAAAGTTGTTTGACCGTAACACTGAACATAGGAGGTTTAGTGTTGGAGATCAAGTCATTGCGCTTCTGCCCGTAGTAGATTCCCCGTTTCAAGCCAGATATACTGGGCCGTATGAGATAATACATTGCGGGGCCATGGATAATTACACGATTCTGACGCCAGACCGAAGAAAGAAATCCCAAGTCTGTCATGTAAATCTCCTTAAGCCATATTATCAACGAAACCGACCGGTCTCCGTGCCAGTGGCGCCTGTGGTGCTAGTGGATAGCTCCCCTCGGTCAGGTATTTCACAGGACATGAGTATGTCTGTGGATGAATTAGAATCTCCTGATGACTGCGTATTACTGGGGCGTTTGAAGAATTCTGAAACATTGAAAAGTTTGTCTTCTAATCTTAAACATTTAGACGTGACGCAAAGTCAGGAATTGATTAGTTTGCTTTCTGAGTTCCCGGAGCTGTTTTCGGATGTTCCAACCCAAACGACACAGGTAGAGCATGATATTGAGGTGGGCGAGGCTGCTCCTGTCCGTCAGCGTTTTTACAGGGTTCCACTGAATAAACGAGAGTTTTTAGAAAAGGAAGTTCAGTATTTGTTGGATAACGGATTAGCCGAGCCTTCATTTTCCAGCTGGTCCTCGCCGTGTTTGTTGGTAAAAAAATCGGATGGTACGTTCCGTTTTTGCACGGATTATAGGAAACTGAATTCTGTTACAAGGCCAGACTCTTTTCCTCTGCCGAGAATGGAGGACTGTGTTGATCAGGTCGGTGCAGCAAAATTTGTGACCAAATTAGATTTACTGAAAGGCTATTGGCAGATTCCGCTGACAGAGCGTGCGCGTGAGGTTTCATCATTTATAACACCTAACGGATTATTTTCTTACCGGGTTATGAGCTTCGGTCTTCGAAACGCACCGGCGACGTTTCAAAGAATGATGAATAGAGTTATTGCGGGACTAGAGGGCGTGACGGTTTATCTGGATGATACGATCGTGGTGAGTGATACATGGTCAGAACATCTTAAACGTTTACGTTTACTTTTAGTCCGTCTCTCTCAAGCAAATCTTACGTTAAATCTCGCTAAGTGCGTGTTTGCAGGAGCTACAGTCACGTATCTGGGTAAGGTAGTGGGGCAAGGACAGGTGTGTCCAGTGAGGGAGAAGGTGAGAGCCATAGATGAATATCCTGTTCCAGTCACTAAAAAGGAGTTAATGCGTTTTCTCGGCCTGGTGGGTTTCTACCGCTGTTTCTGTAGGAACTTTTCGACGGTCGTTGCCCCTTTGACGGACCTTTTGAAAGCTAAAGCTTTGTTTGTTTGGTCTGAGTCTTGTCAGAATGCCTTTGAGGCAGTGAAATCGTTGTTAACTGTGACACCTGTCCTTATGGCACCTCAGTTGGAGAAAACTTTTAAGATTCAGGTAGATGCCAGTAAAGAGGGAGCAGGGGCAGTGTTAATTCAAGAGGATGATGCAGGTATTGAGCGGCCGGTTTGTTTTTTCTCGCGAAAGTTCAATAGTCATCAAATGAACTATTCCACAATTGAAAAGGAGGCACTTGCGTTAATTTTAGCACTCCAACATTTCGAAGTGTATGTTGGTGGGAATAGTTCAGCGGTAATAGTTTATAGTGACCATAACCCGCTTACATTTTTACATTCTTTGAAAAATCCAAATCAACGGCTGATGCGTTGGTGCTTGTTTCTTCAGCCCTTTCATTTGGATATTAGGCATTTGAAGGGCTCAGAAAATATAGTGGCCGATGCACTGTCTAGGGCACCATTGTAAAACCTACTGTAAGCTGTGCCTTAAAGAGTTAACAGGTTTGTTTTTTTATTTATTATTCTATTCATGTGGGGGAATGTTGTTGCTATTGTGAGTATAGGCCTACTAAAGTGTGTTGGTGCGGTTATGAATGTTTGTTGTTGGCGGAAACTTAATTGTTTCCTTTTCTTAAGGGGGGGAGTGTTACGGCTGTATATTGGTCATTTTTGCCGTGTCTGGGTGTGTTTTGCTCCTCTTACAGGTGTGCTGCGGAGCTGAGGCAATCAGGTGGATTGGGTGCACCGGTGCACAGGTGTGCCTGTCATTAAAAGCTTCCTGTTTGGCGTCCTCAGTGAGCGTTCCATTCTGTCACCTTGATCCCTGGCCAGGACCGAGATGTGGATTGGCGTTGCGGCGTTGCGGCGTATTGCGAGAACTTGAGACAGTCTTTGCTATGTAAAGCCAAGAATAAAGAATATTGTAACTGCCGTAAACGTTTTATCCTCCTTCATTGTTGCTCCCTACTAAGGGCGTAACAACGGATGTGAAGAGAGACACACAGGCAAGTGATGTGTGTATGGCACATCCTTATTTTGCCAGGTTAGACCAAGCGGCAAACTTTCCCAGATTCTCGTAAAGCCAATATGGAAGTGACTTAAACTGCAATAGATCGACTGGCCGCTAGGGACAGGCTCCAAAAGAGAGCAGAATCTCATTGACCCTCATGTTAAAATGCCCAACTTTACAGCAGAAAAAAAAAAAAAAGTTTACAGCCTGGATCAAATTGTGATTTTGGTTTATAATGCTAATTTTGCCCTTCATGACAACTCTGAGGGGGGTGAATTTTTTTGTAACTCATCTATTTAAATTATATTAAGCCTTAAAGTTCTGCATAATTAAGGGTGTGGTCACTTGAGTGACAGGTGGATTGCTGCTGCTGTCTGAGCTGTCATGTTACCTCATTTGCTGAATTTGGCATCTCTGCCATGTTTGTGCTTTTTTCGGGATTCTTTTATACAATTATAAAATTATAATATATATAATTATAAAATAATATGGCTTACTGCGTTAATAGTCGAGACTCGAGACAGATTTGCTTCTGTGTAGATGTGCACGCATGCAGAAGATAAACAGAACACATTGTTGGATCGTGGCATTGGCTAAAAGTTTTGTTCACCAGATTTACTACAATGACAATGGTGGGAGGATATAAAATGGATATTATAACTAAAATTGCTGCATTTTGAAAAATTATACTTTGGACACAGGCTCATTTGTTTGTGAGATATATGATCATATACAGTTTTACAACATAAACGCTGCTCAGGTTGCATAATTTCTTGAACGATGATGGAGAGCAGATCATTCAGAAGAAATGTGATGCAAACAATGGATAATATATCAATATTTCCTGGATTTAATGCTTTTGTGGACAAAAAGTACTGTTCCCTTTCGAAAGGGAACTTCAACTCTGCGCTGATCACGCTATGGGGAACGTCACTCGTGACTCGTGTTCGAAATGCCAAGAACACTCCAATCCTATTGGCCGACAACAGCCTATCACGTCAAACGGCGCGAACCGTGACGTATAAAGGGAGCGCCTGGGGAAGCAGCCAACATCTTTTCGTCTTTTCGGGACTGTTTTTTGTTCGTGCCATTGTTTCACAAACTCTGGTAGGAAATTACTTCTTTTTTGTCTGCAAATGTTCAGGAGAATGTGTTCATCCGTGTCCCCTGGTTTGACACTTGATGTACACGTTTCTGGCGTTTTTCTGTCTGAGAGGAGCGAACGCATAGACGATGCTTGAGGGCGGCGTCTGTGTGTGTTTGTCTATTATTCACTGCGAGCGTCTCTTCTGTTCGGACGCTCTGTTCTCGTTTGACACTCTTTCCGAGGGAAGAGGTGTCTGCATATGTGTTTGTAGCCCCGTGTGTGCTATGACCGCTCCTCTGGCTGCTGGGTATGTGAGCTGCTGTGTTTTTGGGATGCGCTTTTCGGCAGGCTGCAGCTGCCGTGAGTGCTTGTCCTTAAACGTTTGCGTTTAATAGCTGCGGTCCCCCAGCTATTTTAGGGCGATTTATATCTACCCTCTCTCCTCTTCTTCTTTCACCTCCCGTAAATATATATATATTTCTACTTGCTTAGGTGTTTTACAGTTAAGCTGTCAGCTGGCCTTTTTCTAAGGCCACCTTCTGGCTTGATAGTGAAAGTGCTTTTAGGCTTTGTTCTACGAGCCGCAGGGAGGTAAGCTGGGTCCATATTTTTGTTTATAAAAAGTGTGGACTTTGTTTCTCCTGTATAGCTTTCCTGAGCATGTAGTCAGTAAAGTTAGAGAGGGCTTTTTTGGGCAAAATAACTGTAGCATTAGGTTGGCTAGTTTCAAAACATGCAGGCCGCTTTTCGGCTGCTATTTTGTAGCCTCTTATGTTAGAGTAGCTTCTCAGCTAATACTTTAGTTTGGTTTGAGTTGGCTCTCGTGCTTCAGTTATTTGTGTGCAGGACGGCTTATCGGCCGCCTGAAACTGTTTGCTTGCAGTGCTTCATTTCTCCTCATATTTGTAGGTTTCTAGATGAAGCCCAAGCTTTGCTTGGCCCAATAGGCCTTAGCTAGCGGCTAGGCTAGAGCTAGGTTAGGTGTTTGTTTGTTTACATTCCCCTGTTATTTACTATCCCCTTGTGGTTGTATAGTTCCTAGTTCTGGCCTCCTCCTGAGGGAGTTGGTGGCCGTTTTTGCCCTTATTCCCCTTCATCGTTTTGTATGTAGGTGCTTTAGTCAGATCAACAGCTAAGGTTTAGGTTGCTATTAGCCTTCCTGGTGCTGTTTTTCTGAGGTGGCAGGCCCTTATCTCTGAGGAGATAAGTTGCACGTTACGCTAGGCCTCACTGTTCGGAACCCTTCATGCTTTGTTTTCAGTACAAATGTCAGATTTGTCCTGTGAAAAACATTTATCCTTGTAAGGATGGCATGTGTGTTCAAAGCATTTTTGCTTTGGGGTTCTTAGACTTTAGCCCTACATATTTATGTGAGCTTACTCTAGTGCTGCCACAGGTTAACATCTGTTTTTGTGATAGCAGGCTGTGTCTAGCCTCTGTCTATGAACGTGGTGTTTTGTTGTACTCCCCGGTTAGGGTTTGTGTTTCACTGAGTGCATCACCTGTTGGATTGCACACTCTGGGTGAGTGTAGAGAGTCCTATTCTGGTTAGAATAGTATATTCTCTACCTCCCCCAGTCAATCATGACCACAGCAGCTGTTTGACACTTGCTGTTAGATTGTTGGCTCTTTATTATAGCCTCTCTTTAATACAGCTTGTTTTGGGCGCTGTTGGTTTACGATTACTAGTTTGCTCACGTTTTTAGCACTGCCTCAGGCTTATGCTCACGTTATTTGAGGTGTTAGGCCTTATAGGCCTTCCTTGGACCGTGATAGCATATTTATATGTACATTGCCTGTTGGAATGTGTAGGCTTAAGCTCAGGTTGTGTAGCTAGTTCCCCACAGTTATCGTGTAGGATCTAGAACTGGTCCCCTTTGAGCATTGGCCCTGTTATGACCACAGGCTGGCGCCACATGGTGCTTAAAAGTAGTAGGCCTTACCGGGCCTCCTTTGTAGCCTCTGTGTTAGCCCAGCTGGGTTGGTTATATCTAGATTCTTTCCATGGTTGAGTCATGTCTTATGACACATGCCACCATTGGCCACACCCCCTCCGTACGAATAAGCCTTAGTTCAGGCTTTTCGTTGAGTTCTGTGGCGTAGTGTGTACTTCTCCTACCTATGGGTCTTTCAAGTACTGGCCTGTTGGCTGGCATTTGTCATAAGTTACCACTGGTTGTTGCCATGTGTTCATGGAGGTCGTAGGCCCTCATGGGCCTCCTTTCGGTTTGCATGTTGGCACAGCTTTGTGTGGGTTTTTTGTATGTCTCTTCACCATGGGTGAATCGTGATTGCACTAGCTGACGCCGCGTGTTTCATGAGTCGTAGGCTTTCACAGGCCTCCTTTGCTATCACGCTGGAGTTTGGCTTTGTCCTAAAACACTGCCACGAGCTGATGCCACGTGTCTGCTGAGGTTGTAGGCCCATGGGGCCTTCTTTAGCGCATGATGCCGTACGCTGTACTCCTCTTGCTTAAAGAGTAGGAAGGTGCTTTTACAGAGTACACTGCTTGTTGGATTGTGTTGGATGGGCCGTTTTCGTGGGCACTCACAGCTTCTCAATTACTTGGTGGTCATGCTTCCAGCATGCTATGTTTCAGGTGTTTGGCCTTACGGGCCATCCCGGAATATTGCCTCATTTGTTGAGTTTCTGTGGAATGCTTAGTTCATTATTAAGAACTCCAGTTATGTTGTAGGCCCTTTGTTCCGGCCTCCATGACTATGTGCCCACAGTACGGTCTGTCTGTCAGGTTGAGCTTCGTACTTCCCTTTGGGTTGACTGTGTAATTGTGCTTAGCTCCCTAAGCTGGTCATTGGTTGTAGACTTCTGTGGAGTCTCCTGTTCAGACTGGCCCAGGCTGGTTTGTGCTCCCCTGTACCAGGGTTTTTCTAGCGCACAGCCTCCTCAGTGCTTTTTCAGCCACTGAGTAGATCCTAGGAAGAGCGGATTTTACTCCCCTCATTACGAGGGTTTATAGCGTTTAGCTGAGTTCTGCTCTCCAGGATGCCCATCTCTTAATGGCCACTAGCTGACGCTGCATGTAACGGGTAGGCCCGCGGGGCCTCCTTTTTGGAACATGCTGGCATGTACCTTTTGCATTTCTTTTGATAAGAAACAGTGAAAGGGATTTTGTCGCTGGCTGGCCAGGGCTCCGGCTGACTCATTAACCTCCTCCGTAGTCGGTTTGTTCTGCCTGGAGCTTGATAACACTGCCACGAGCTGATGCCACGTGTCTGCTGAGGTTATAGGCCCATGGGGCCTTCTTTAGCGCGTGATGGCGTACGCTGTACTCCTCTTGCTTAAAGAGTAAAAAGGTGCTTTTACAGAGTACACTGCTCGTTGGATTGTGTTGGACGGGCTGTTCCGTGGGCACTCACAGCTACCTAATCATTTGGTTGTTCATGCGCTTAGCATGCTATGTTTTCAGTCGAATGGCCTTATGGGCCATCCTGAATACCACCTTATGGATTGGGTTCTTGTTGTGATATTAGTTCGTTTACAAGAACTTTAGTTATGTTGTAGGCCCCTTCTGGTCGGCCTCCATGGCTATGTGCCTACAGTACAGTCTGTCTGTTAGGTTGAGCTTCGTACTTCCCTTTGGGTTGACTGTGTAATTGTGCTTAGCTCCCTAAGCCGGTCATTGGTTGTAGACTTCTGTGAAGTCTCCCATTCAGACTGGCCCCAGGCTGGTTTGTGCTCCCCTGTACCAGGGTTTTTTTTTCTAGCGCACAGCCTCCTCAGTGCCTTTATCAGAAGCTGAGTAGATCCTAGGATGAGTGGTTGTACTCCCCTCATACGAGGGTTTTTAGCGCTTAGCTGAGTTTCGCTCTCCAGGATGCCCATCTCTGCGTGTGGGTTTGAGTTGCTTACTGCCTTTTGCAGTCGCTCTTTCCCGCTCTCTGTGGAGTTTGCGCTTGGAGATTCTGTGTATCAGACAAGGTTGGCCAGGCTAGGTTTGGCTTTCGCTAGATTAGTAGGCCTCCTTGGTGGCGTTGGGGGTGATTTTGTTTCCCCCCCCTTAGTGACTGGCCAGGATTCCTTTGGACTCTTGGCCACATTCCCTTAGAGGGACCACTTTCTTTGGTTCGTTGGTCCCAGATGCTCGAGCAGCCTTGGCAGGCCTTTTTCAGAGGGTCTCTTTTTAGGCTCAACTTGGGCCGTAGGGAATGCTGTCACTGACAGCCTTGGAGAATTGCTCCCGGTTTTTCCCTGGAACTGCCGGACGTTTGTCCAGACATTTTGGGCATGCATTCTCCTCTAGCATGGCGGCGTGGGTATATCGTTCCCCATAGCGTGATCAGCGCAGAGTTGAAGTTCCCTTTCAAAAGGGAACGTCTCAGGTTACGCATGTAACCATGGTTCCCTGAGAACAGGGAACGAGACTCTGCGCTTTCCTGCCATGCTTCGGGATGCCTGCTGAACAGTCCCTCAAAGACGAAAAGATGTTGGCTGCTTCCCCAGGCGCTCCCTTTATACGTCACGGTTCGCGCCGTTTGACGTGATAGGCTGTCGCCGGCCAATAGGATTGGAGTGTTGTGATTCTTGGCATTTCGAACACGAGTCACGAGTGACGTTCCCCATAGCGTGATCAGCGCAGAGTCTCGTTCCCTGTTCTCAGGGAACCATGGTTACATGCGTAACCTGAGACGTTTTCAATGGACACTCATGGACATTTTACCCAAGTGCCACAGATTGGATTCATCTCACGATCGCTATTTCATTACAAAGGTATGAAGTCTCATTTTGATTTTGCGTGTCATTTGTACACCCGACACAAATTACAGTTACTGGTGCTGGAGCATCTATATTGTAATCAAGACACCGTAGATTGACCTTTAGAACTTGATGAAATCAGTGAAATCCATCCAGACAGTTCTAAAATATAAACACTTATAATAGGCTTAACATAGTGAATCAGGGTAAGACAGACACTGTTTGTAAGGAAATGTTACATAGGGAACTTTTAAAAATGATAGTATAATGAAAATGACTTACATTGAGGTGTGTCGTGGGGTTGTTGAGGTGGTTCAAGTTCTGGTGTTTGTTGTTGAAGTGTTGATAAACTGATGGATGTGTGGATGTGTGGTTTCTCTGTCCCGAGAGTAACTGTATGGATGTGTGGTTTCTCTGTCCTGAGAATAACTGTCAATGATAATATAACAATGCAAACAGCATGTCATCCTACAAGTTTACTTTATTCCTCTACATATTTAGATTCTTCATAAAATCAGTAGTAATGATGATCAAAGTAACATCAACAGAACAAAACTACCTTCAACATGAAGTCTGGAGTAGACTGTTTGAGACGAGACAGAACAAACATAGTCTCCTTCGTCCTCTGCGGTCAGTGCTGATATGTGTAGAGAAAGATTTCCTGGAGATGTTTGATTCAACAGTTTGACTCTGTTCTTGTGCCTCTCAATCTTTTCATTTGGGTAAATTTCCTTATAAGCTTTTCCTACAATATACATCCATCGTATCTGTTCAGGTTTAGCCAGTAGTTCAGAGCATGAGCAGGGCAGAACCACAGACTCTCCTGCATATCCTGTTACCACAATCGTTGTCTTTGTGTTCTGAACCAATTTACAGCCTAAAAAATATTAAAACAATAAAAAAGCCATGAATGAGCCACATTGTAGTAAGAACAAGTGAAACTCAAAGGTCAATGAATGTACAATTTAAAGTCTGTCACTGGTTCTCCAAATTTCTTAGTTTATTTTCTTCATTTTCAAATAATACTTTTGTAAAAATTCATATTTCTAGAAGAAGCATCACTTACCCTTCACTGTTAACAGAATGGTTATAGTAATAGAATCGTGTTCAGTCTTACACTTATAGAACCCTTGATTTTCCTTTCTGAGGTCAGAAATGAGAAGAGACAGATTTTGTGGAGAACTTTTATTAAACAGCACACGTCTGCCGCTGAACTCCTCATCCTCAAATACTGGAATCCATTGTTTACCATTGCCATAAAACAGCCATGTGAATCTGTTGACTGTAGCCTGAGGATGAGCGCAGGAGCAGGGCAGCACCACTGATCCACCTGTGTATCCTGTTATTTCTATTGTCTGCTGCTCATCTGAAAGAATACAGCCTGCAAACAAGAGAGCTTGTCAAAAACTTACAAATGGGCTTTACTGGAATATATAATAATCAGGAAAAAGCTGAGAAGAGCTTCAGGTTTGTGTTCATGAGCAGCACTTTATTGTGTTGTTTTACAGTAATTCTCTTCTTTGAACGAACTGGACATTTAATATCAACAACTTAATCTCTGAAGCAGTTTTGATCAGCAAAATGTAGTTTAATGCAATGTAAGTTATGTTAATGTAAATTAACTTGATTTTGAAAATGTTGTGAGGGCCTTCGTTCAAACCTTAGCAACTTTTAATGAACATAAAAGACAAATAAATAGAGCAACATTGTCTTTCTATTTATTCTATCTATTTTTAGTTTCTGTATGCACTACTTCACTATTTTAAAAAAGAAGAAGAAGAAGCAGCCCTCATGACTTAATGCTTTAGGAATTCAAAGTTTGAATATCTCTGCAATTGACAAATTAATTCAAGGTTCTGCAAGTGTGAATAGACAGTCCTATCTTAGGAAAAGTACAAAATACAATTTTCTTAAATGTTTTGATGTTTTAAATAACTACAACCACTTGATACACTGATCTCACACCAGTTCATCATAAATTAAAAGATAAATCAATAAAAGACTTAGAACTTACCAGTACTAAATTGAATCATCAAGAAAAGATATAAATGGTCCCTCATGACTGGTTCTCACTTACTAATGGCACGACTCTGTTTTGTGTGGGCTCGGTCTTTTTTCTTTTCTTTTCTTTTTTTTTTTTTTTAGTTCCTGTTAGCTCTTTTCAGAAACTCCAACTTCCTGTTTCATGATACAGCTCTATTTTTTCCCCCCAAATTTAAGCAATATGTAAGCAAATAATCAAACGGGACTATATTGTTGGTGTCATAAATAAAAAAAACATTAGATTTAAAAGTTTAGACTGCTTTGTTTATATGGCTTATTTATTTGTAGTTATAGGTCATGGTTGGCCTCATGTCTAAAACTAAAACAAGCCACAGTTATTTCTCCAGGTTCTCATGAAAACTTGCCCGTTTTTTTTTAATTAATGGTACTCTGTTTTATGAGCTCATCTTTGCCATGTATGTTGTGTAAAAAGCCTGAGTGAAGCAGATCAGTAGCTCATGCAGTGTCATTTTGTAGTGATGGGCATTCCGGCTCTTTTTTGTGAGCCGGCTCGTTTGACTCAGCTCACTGAAAAGAGCCGGCTCTTTAAATAATAAATGTTTTAACTATGACTTGGACTATGATAGGTGTGAAAACAATTTGTGAAATTGTGAGACATTGCGAGTATGATTTCATTTAATAATTTAATTAGAACTGTTTTCACACCTATCATAGTCAAAATCATAGTTTATTATTTAAAGAGCCGGCTCACGAAAGAGCCGGAATGCCCATCACTATTGTGTGCGCCTAGGCTTATATAATTATATTTTTTTGTGTTGTTCTTTGAATTATAAGTCAATTGTTTTAAATCAAATTAAAATAATTCATTACATAATGATTGAATTTCTATAGGCTTTATTTTTAAAAATAGAGTCGGGTCTTCAGATATGTGAGCCGGCTCCCGACGTTCACGTAAAAGAGCCGGCTCTTAGAGCCGGCTCGTTCGCGAACGACCCATCACTATCATTTTGCACATGAAACAACAGACGCCTTCACACACACACACACACACACACATACACACAGTTGCTTCCTTAAAGGGAACACCTGGTGTTAAGACTTGTATGGCTTAATATAACGTAAATGATGTCTCTTAATGAAATATGTAGTAAAAACCCATGAAAGATTTACGTTATTTAAAAAATCCATGACGTATTTGGACAATGGGGGCACCATTTTGTTTAGGTACAGTGCGTTCTATGTCGATGACGTCAAATGCTTGCACTCACTGCTCTACTGACACTACCCTGTTGCTATTTTTTACCACAACACAACTCTGAATATAACATATGATACCACATTGTGCAGCTTTTGGTTGTAATAATTTCCAGTCGAAGGGCAACAAGAGAAGCGATGTAATTCTTCACTGTTTTACTAGCGATAAGAGGAGAAAAGAATGGGACGTTGTGTCCCATCATGCAGCATTTACACAAATAAACACCTAGAATTAAAATATTACATAAATAAAAATCCCATTAATATTAAATCATGAATTTAAAACTCTTTGTAGTTCTATTACCCATTTATAGGAGCAAAATGCCACTCCTGCACGTGATAGTGGGACAATTGTGGCACTTTTATAATTTAATACTTTTTATTGTTGGTTTTTATTTCTTATTTCATTTGAAGGTGTGCTCATAGGCAGTTTTTTTATACAGACACTTTGCTTTTGATAAAGCTATAGCTATATATTATGTCAGTCTCTTTTTTAGGACTTTTAGTACATTTGAGAAACAATGTACCGACTCTCTATTTCAGCAGCAAAACAATATAGTTCCACACAAAGATCACATCAGAACCATCCATGTCTCACAGCAATTGTTGCATTACCGAATGATTCAGCATTTTGAAAGAATCGGTTGAGTCAAAGATTCAGTGGCTCATTCATAAACAACTGCCTCATTCTTGAATGAATCAGCTGTTTGAGGGTCAAAGGTGAGACGTCACCATTTTGGTGTCCGCATCAAATTAAATTCCTGGTTGTCATTAAGCCAGCTCGGGCACTTCCTGTGAACTGTTAGCATTTCATTCTGTAGTCACTGTACATCGACACAAAACCATCAATGGTTGACTTTTTAATGTTGTATTCATATTTTAATGCGGTTATCACATTTACCTAATTTGGCAATAAACCAGTTTTATTGATTGCAATAAAGATGAAGCTATTGGGACCGTTTAAAAACGCTGTGTCTGTAATTAGACACATGGCACTTCAAATGTTATTTTTAATGTGATGACCACAAACATTATTTGTTCATCCTTCTGATATTGTCCCCATTGTAAAACCGAACTTGTAAAAATGTAGGAAATTAAAGATTTGATAGAAAACACTTATTTAAAAATAAAAAAGTCAATAATTACCATTTTAACCAGCAGGTGGCGGCAAAGTAGCATTTATTTTCCTCTAATCGTTTTTCACTTAGTTTTTGACTAAATATTAAATATTATAAAATAACTAGGTTTAAAAATACTTTTTGTCAATGTGAAGTATGAAATACTCACAAAATCTTAAGAAAAACAATAACTTTTCTTGTGAATTAATTTTGTAATCACAGCAGCTGTCAGTCAGTGCAGCGCAAGATCAAAGATTTCAGCACACTTGTAAAAACACACATTTTATTCAATTAATCTAACTAAAGTGCAAAATAAATATTTAATTTTTGAAGATTTTTTTCACATAAAAGTGTGAAAACTGATGGTTGATTTGAATTTAGCCGAGGAGGAATACTGAGGTATTTATTTATTTATTTTTTATGCTGTCTTACGTTTGAATAACTGAATGAATGCTATGCCTGACTATTTAAAGGATTAGTTCACTTTTAAATAAATTTTTCCTGATACTTTACTCACCCTCATGTCATCCAAGATGTTCATGTCTTCCTTTCGTCAGTCAAAAAGAAATGAAGGTTTTTGGTGAAAACATTCCAGGATTTTTCTCCTTATAGTGGACTTCACTGGGCACCAAACGGTTGAAGGTCAAAACTGCAGTTTCAGTGCAGCTTCAAAGGGCTTTAAACGATAACAGACGAGGAATAAGGGTCTTATCTAGAGAAACGATAGGCCATTTTCGAAAAAAATACAACCGTTTATGCTTTATAAACACAAAATATCGCCTTGAATGTACTTCCCATTTCCGCATTCTTCAAAACGCTTACGCTAAATGTCCTACGCCTTTCCTATTCTACTTATGGAAAAAAACAAGTCTTTTCTTCCTCTTCAATAGTTATAATCTCGAAAAACATGCATGAACGTCAAAGGTATGTTGAAATATATAGCATAATACAACTTACCAGAATGTATCACGTCTCATGTAATCACTTTATTTGTGTTTCAACCATGGAAAGACATCAATAAAACAGCTTGTGAACAATATAAGTAAGTAAAGTTTATTTATATAGCACCTATGACAGACAAGGAGGGTCACAAAGTGCTTTACAATAAAAATAAACAAATATACTCTACAAATACCATCAATACAAACAGGCAAATTGAATTGTCAATTAAAAGCTTGTCCAAAAAGATGCGTCTTTAGAACCCATAGTGCTCAACTTTAAAGGAAGAGAGTTCTAGAGTCTTGGAGCGACTACACAGAAAGCACGATCACCTCTTGTCTTAAGACGTGTTCTGGGAATAGTTTAAAGGTCTTGGCCTGAAGACTTCAGAGATCGACCAGGGGCGTGTGCATGTAAGAGATCCTGTATATACGAGGGTGCCTGATCATGGAAGGCCCTGTAAGTGATAACTAAAATTTTGCACTCTAAAATTAATAGGAAGCCAATGGAGAGCTTTAAGCACAGGAGTAATATGTGACCTTCTGCTGGATCTATTTAAAATCCTGGCAGCTGCGTTCTGTACAACTTGTAATCGATTCATAGAAGATTTGTTTGAACACGTGTACAAAACATTACAATAATCCAAACGTGAAGAAATAAAAGCATGAACAAGCATCTCCATTTCTTTTTTCGAAACCACAGATCTAATCTTAGCAATGTTCCTGAGATGGAAAAAACAGGAACGAACTCTACAGACTTAACATGACTGTTAAGACACATTGATCTGTTAAAAATAACACCCACGTTTCTTATGTCACCACAATCAGAGGATGATAGACCACCAATAACCTGCCTAATCTTAGGGGTAATGTTGTCTGATCAGGAAAAAATGCCCTTGTGGTAAATATTAATTAATATGCAGATTTAAATATGTAAAAGTTAATACAACACTGATGAGAATATTGCAGAATAAATTATATTTACACCAAAAAAAAAATTCTTTGGACAAGTAACTTTACTCAGACGAGCATAAGACAAGGCTTAAAGGTGCCCTCGAATGAAAAATTGAATTTATCTTGGCATAGTTAAATAACAAGAGTTCAGTACATGGAGATGACATACAGTGAGTCTCAAACTCCATTGTTTCCTCCTTCTTATATAAATCTCATTTGTTTAAAAGACCTCAGAAGAACAGGCGAATCTCAACATAACACCGACTGTTACGTAACAGTCGGGATCATTAATATGTACGCCCCCAATATTTGCATATGCCAGCTCATGTTCCCAACATTATGAAAGGCATTAGACAAGGGCAGCCAGTATTAACGTCTGGATCTGTACAGGTGAATCATCAGACTAGGTAAGCAAGCAAGAACAATAGTGAAAAATGGCAGATGGAGCAATAATAACTGACATGATCCATGATAACATGATATTTTTAGTGATATTTGTAAACTGTCTTTCTAAATGTTTCATTAGCATGTTGCTAATGTACTGTTAAATGTGGTTAAAGTTACCATTGTTTCTTACTGTATTCACGGAGACAAGAGTCGTCGCTATTTTCATTATTAAACACTTGTAGTCTGTATAATTCATAAACACAACTTCATTCTTTATAAATCTCTCCAATAGTGTAGCATTAGCCGTTAGCCACGGAGCACAGCCTCAAACTCATTCAGAATCAAACTTAAACAATATAACAGTATACAATACTCACATAATCCGACGCATGGATGACGAACACTTTGTAAAGATCCATTGGAGGGTTATATTAGCTGTGTGAACTTTGTTTATGCACTGTTCAAGGCAAGCGCGAGCTCCGTGGGCGGAGAGCAGGAGAATTAAAGGGCCAGTAGCCCTGAATCGGCTCATTTATAATGATGCCCCAAAATAGGCAGTTAAAAAAATGAATTAAAAAAAATCTATGGGGTATTTTGAGCTGAAACTTCACAGACACATTCAGGAGACACCTAGGACTTATATTACATCTTTTTAAAAAAAGTTCTAGGGCACCTTTAATGTCGGGCCCTATATTTTGTATGTATATTCTCTCCTGTATTTATTTATTCCTATATTTGATTCTGACTCCAAAAAAAAAAAAAAAAATGTTATTGTCATCAGATGTAGATTTGCACATTGCCAGCATCTAGATCAGGGGTTCCCAAAGTGGGGGTCGCGAGAGAGAGTGGAGAAGCTCCACCGTCATGCCTTTGCAGCACACGCTTTTGAGCTTTCACATATGCTGTGTTTGCAGTGCGCAACTGATCCGTGGCTGTTTATCACAAACGCAACATTTACTTATTTTTATTTCAAATCCAAAAGTTGTTAATGAACATGGCTTGTCAGCATTGCAATTCTCTTTGTATACACTGTATTTAATAGATGTCACGTTTAAACGTTCTAGATTTAAAATTTTTATTCAATTTATTATTTTATATTAATATAAAGTATACTTTTGCCACTTGCGTCAAGTATAGGTCTCTGCGGAACAAAAGAGGGGCGTCTCCCAATTTTGGGGTGTTTTCTAACTGAGAGAGGTGTATTTAACGATCCAACTAAAAAAGTACGGAAGCCGGGATAGGCGTTTTTTTTTTTTAAAGTACGGAAGCCTGAAAGGCCATTCATGATTATTTATTTTTTTCTTGTTTTCTCATGATCACAACTACTTTTTAATGTTTAGATCACGAGAAACAATTATGTCGAGATAATGAAAAATAAATAACATTTTGCTGCATGCTTGACTTCCGTTTACAGGGAAACTATGCGTTTTTCCCCGAGTGCCTGCCTAGATATATGGAAACATTTTACTATAATACATTCATTTATTTTGAAGAGTATGAACTATTTTACAGGACCTGTAGCTTATAGCTCGAGAAGGCGAAATATATGATTTATGCAAGTTTTAGCCAACTCCGTTTTTTTTATTGCTAGTTATTTATTTATTTTATTATTATTATTATTATTATTTTGCATAAACTACGAATTATAATGACACGGGATGTAATTTTGTCACAATACGGCTATGTAGTCTATTTTATATAGACAAATAGTAATTTGTCTGAATCCAATCGGCGTCATTTGTGGTTGGACATGGGGTGAAAAAATTCTATAGTAAATAGTGTTTTTGAACCATACTATAGTAAATTGTAGTATACTGTATATTATAGTATTTACAACACTTTGTTAATGAATGCTACAGCATAGGCTGTAGTATACTTTAGTTTTTACTACAATAAACTGCGTGTATTGTAGTATAATATAGTTTAAAGAAAACAATATTGCGTAATATTGCGTAATTTGTTTATATTACTATAGTTGTTATATTACCACAGCAATAGCCTATAGAATTACCACAACAAATTAATTCAAGTATGATTCAAAAACACTATAGTATTTAGGCTACTATAAATTACTACGGTATTTTCTCACCTCTTCACCTTTTTTCACCTCAAATAGTTTCTTAAGACTAGATCGCCTTCTTGTGCTACAAGTCTTGTTTAATAATTGATGCTCTTCAGTATGAATAACGCAGAAGAACACAGGAACGCGATCAACAGCCTATTTTATTTAAATCTCTCGCATGCCAAATTTCACGTGCATAGTGTAAACCTTCGTCATAAAAGCTATTAAAGTGACATAACTGCTGCACTATAACAGACGAGCAGAGACTAATACATATAGGCTAGACAGTGCTTGCGATTTATAATTAACTTTAAATTTAAGTGTAATTGTTTTTTATAGGCTATCAACCACACAGAAACACGACTGTCTCAGCGTATATTGTATAAGTATAAGCTTTAAGACTACTTACTGACCTTGTGTAAGCTTAAAAATAAAGAAAATGTGTTAACCTGAAATGATGACTCTGAAGACTTTAAACTTTATAATCATTTTATTGACCACAGACACTGTAGCCACAACCTGATAGCAAAACTAAAACAAATCAAGGGACTAACAGCTAGCTAATAATAGTTATCGCTAGAAGTGAGTGGAAGATTGTTTGGAGCTTTTTACAACGAGCTAGCAAGCATATTCACGCAAAAGAAACATTAAACAACGGTTAAACAACTTAAACAATGCACTTACATTCATATACAATACATATCTCTTATTGTTTTTCCGGAAATTTCACACTCGATTTGAGCAAATCAGGAAAAGAGGTTGAAAAACACCTATTCCCGTGTGACAACACCCCAAAGTTGGGAACCGCCCCTTTTTGTTCCGCAGAGACCTCCTTCTCACTTGTGTGAGCAACGTAAAATATAAATCAAAACATTTAAACATAAGCTTTATGAAAATCACAAACACTTTAAATTAAAAATTAAAATAGACAAGCAGGCAACTCGTTTTTTCTTTCCTTTTAAATCTTTTTACAAGAAATCCCTCAGGTCATAAAGAACTTTGCTTTTCCACCTTCATGAAGATACGAGTGCTATGTCTCCTTGTTCACCTAAATGCCTGGTAAGGTGTCATTTTCCCTGCTTTACCCGAAGCAAAATAAGGTGTTGACTGTGCAACAGAAACTTTAAAGGAGGGGTATAATGCTATTTCATGTATTCTGACTTATTTACACTGTAAAAGAGTTGGATTCTCATGCTAAACATGGCCAAAGTTTCAAAACACGAGTTGGAAGTATGACGGAGTATTTCTGTTCCAGAAATTCTCTTCCAAATCGTCACAGGTGTCGGATTTTTTTTTCAAGCATGGTCCTGAGTGACGTCAACGAGGGCGGAATTTCCTTATACGGGCACTTTTCCCGGAAGGGCGCACGCGCACGCCGACCATAGCGAGAGAGCAATAGCACACCCATCAACGCACGTTCGGGTTTATGGAAGTCGTCGGCAGCGCTGCACAGGTCACACGACTGCACGAAATCAACAATGTCACCAAAGAAGTGTGTTTTTGGTTGTGAGGGAAAGATAACTTTGCTTCCCAAAGAACCCAGCGTTAAGTGGAGCTGAGAGATTTGTTCTCAAGCAATACATTGATGCGCTCTCGACATTTGTTATTAAAATAACCATATAAACTGATTGATACAATCACTTTTTTTATTGGTTAAAATGAATGGAGAATATTTTGTGTTTTTCTGTTTTAATTCAGCGTGGTGCAGCACAGCAAAAATATACTGTACATAATCACATCCGTGTGCAGTGTGAACGCTCTAACCGTTAATATGGATGCACTACATACACAATGCAAACAGAGTAGACCTATGTGTGAAACAGGTGTTGTGTGCCATTGTGCACAATGTTTGTATACTTTAACCACCTCCGAAGATAGTGGGGGTCGCGAGACACTGGCATCGTTATTTTGGAGGTCGTGGACTGAAAAGTTTGGGAACCCCTGATCTAGATGACAAACCACTTCATACACTTCATGCACCACACTTCATCAAACACACACAAAGTTGCAAAAACAGAAATATTTTCCTTGTTCCTCTATTCGTTGACTCTCATTTCTTTCTTCCTTCATCCAATAGTTATTTTAACAGCAGGATTTCTCAATAAAAATGACATGACAGTGATGATGAAATAGTTTTTTTTTGTTTTGCCAGTAAGCAGGCCATTATAGCAGTTTTAGACATGTTTCACAAAATATACTGTACAAGGCTGTTTCAATACATAAATCAATAATGTTCATTAGCAGTATGAGGGACTAAATTAGTAAAATGAGGACTAAAATAAAAAAAACATCTTGAAAGAAAAAAATACAGCAGCAATCATAAAACGTCTCAGGTTACTCATGTAACCATGGTTCCCTGAGAACAGGGAACGAGACTCTGCGTTGTCATGCTTTGGGGAATGTCACACGTGACTCTGTGTCTGAAAACCAACTATCCAACTACTCCAATGCTCATTGGCCAGCGACAGCCTATGACGTCATAGGGGTGCGACCCGGATGTATAAAAGCGCGCCCGCGGGAGCAGTCATTATCCATCGTCTTGAAGGGACTGCCCAGCAGGCTGCCTGAAACATGGCAAGGAAACGCAGAGTCTCGTTCCCTGTTCTCAGGGAACCATGGTTACATGAGTAACCTGAGACGTTCCCTTTCGAAGGGAACTCAACTCTGCGTTGTCACGCTTTGGGGAACGATATACCCACGCCGCCATGATTGAGGAGAGTGCCTGCCAAAAAATATGGCTGAAACAACAGCAACTCCCCCTTGGGTCACACCAGGCTGTCAGTGACAGCATTCCCTTTGGCCAACAGCCCAAGCTGAACTTCCAAAAGGCTTCTACCTTTCTCTTTTAACAAATAAAGCCTAAAGAAATCGCTAAGGCATCCAGGACCCACTTTCCCGAAGGAAAACGTGGTTCCTTTAAGGGAATGTGGCCAAGGAACCAAAGGGAACCTCGGCCAGCCACTCTTGAGGGGAACGGGGTCACCCTCATTGCCACCAGGGAGGCCGACCTGGTCTTCTAGGGGAACAGACTTAGTCCAGGCCAACCCTGTCTGAATACAGAGCCTCTAGAATGCATTCTTCAAGAAGAAAATAGGTAAGAGTGACTGCAGAAAGGCAGAAACCAGCTCAAACCCACACGTAGAGACGGGCATCCTGGAGAGCAGAACTCAGCTGAATGCTATGAACCCTCATATCGAGGGGAGATAATCTGCTCACCTAGGATCTACCCAGTGCTTAATTAACGCACTGAGGAGGCTGTGCGCTGAGAAACCCTGAAAGGGGAGCACAAACCAGCCTGGGGCTGATTCTTAAGATGGGGCCTGATGAAGGCCCAACCATCATAATCAGCTTAGGGAGCTAAGCACTATTACAAACCCAACCCCAAGGGGGAAGCGCAGAGCTCACCTAACAGGTAGACTATGCCAAGAGCACATAATCATGGAGGCCCGGGAGGGACTTACAACATGACAACAGAAGTACACTTCAGAAAATGACCAGTTTTTTTGGTAAAACGCCTTTCTGAACACCTGTCTACGTACAAGGACAGATAACTTCCATAGCAGCCAAGAAAAGCTGCACAGTACTCCTTAATAATCCACCCAACACAATCCGACAAGCAGTATACTCAGTAAAAAACACTTTTTACTCTTTAAACAAGAGGAGTACAGCATACGCCAACACGTGTTAAGGAAGGCCTGGAAGGCCTATAACCTCAACAAACACGTGGCATCAGCTCGTGGTAGTGTTTAGGTCCCAAGCCAGGTAAACAACCCGTAAAAGAGGGGGTTGAATCTACCACTTGGGCCCCTGGCCAGCGAAAGTGTATATGACTAGTTCTCAGAGAGAAATACACTCAAAACAAACACCAGTGTGTCCAAAAAAGGCGGCCCGCAGGCTTAGCATCCTCCAGGACACATGGCGTAAGTCTCGTGGCCATTTCCAGGAGCCTAAAGATCCAACCTAGGCGCTAGGTGGCTCTTAGCTCAACTAGAATCATTGACTCAGAGAGGCAACAATAGGCTAAACCAAACCTCAGTAAGGTTTCACTACTGTCATCTCATCCTAAGCCGCACAGAAAAACACAATCTGTGCCAACATGTAAACTAAAAAGGAGGCCTGAAGGGGCCTGCCGATTCAATGACACGTGGCTTCAGTTCGTGAATTTCCAGGGAACCAAGCTTACAGGGAACCAGCTCAAACCCAATTAACTATGGGAAGCTAACTGCTACCTGTGCTAGGCTACACTTTCCAAACAGGCAAAGTACCCTAAGTTATGTGACTAAAGGGAACCATACACAACCAACATAGCTTAAGGGAGGCTAGTTGAGCCTGCTACCTCAAACAACATGCTGCAGGGCCTGAAGCAGTGTAAATCCAAAACAGTATGTGAGCAGACTGAAATCTATTATACAGCAGTATAAAACTATTGCTAACTAGAAGGAGGCTGAACAGTCTAGCCTACAATCACCGTTATATGCAATATAGCTGATAAACAGATAACTGAAAGGGAGCTGACAGATACTAACTTTTCTCAAAAAGTGATCTAGCTACCCTGAGTATGCAATCCAACAGGTGATGCACTCAGTAACCCTGGGGAAAGGATTCACCAACACTTACATAGAGGCCGCTTTTTAAGAAGGCCTACCATAATAAGCGGGTGCCAACCTGTGGCAGCATATCAAGCTCACATACCAAATGTAGGGCAAACGTCTAGAACTCAAAGGAAACTTTGAAATACATGCTATTTGACAGAGAGAAAACATAAAATCATTGCTACAGATTCTCAAATCTGTTCCAAGCCTTAGAGGACAGAGCTAAAATGCTGGCATAGTCAACTCAAACTTGAAAATATCAAGTGGCTCGGAAGAAAATATATTTTCCCTCAGCATGAATGTTCTAGAGAGTGGGGCCTAGTAATATTAATAGCATAAACTTATCTACGCAAAGATAAGGGCCTACCACCTGAGAAACAGCATCAGGTCTCTAACAAAGCAGTCTAAAACCTAGCTGTTACACTCATCGTTGCACCTACATAGCAATGGGATAATCTGGGCAAAAAATTCAGCCACTCCCTCAGGAGAAGGCCAAAAACTAAAATACATACAGGCCTATTCAAAATAACAGGCGCTACAATAAGCCTGATCTCTACCTCGAAATTTCAGATAAGAAATACAGCAAAGATCACAGCTATCGCGCTGGGGGGCCGGTTAGGACCGCCACAAACGCATAAACTGAAGTGATGAGCGCCAGCTCAAACTATACTGACAATAGTCGAATGGCAGAACATACAGAGAGAAAACTGAACAGCAGCCATTCTGTGGCTCGCTCAGTCAGTCTCAACACTCCAGTTTTTTGCCCAAAAAACCCCTAACATATTTACTGTTACACATTCAGGAAATAATACAGGAATAAAGACAAGGTCGAACATTTAAGCGATTAAATCAGACCTTGTCTTACCTTCCCGCGGCTCGAAGACCAGAGATTCTTTCCTCGTTCTTTCAAAGGAGAACAATGATATCCCCGGTTCCACAAGCCTACGAACCTTTTCACTATCAAGCCAGAAGGCGGGCCTTCAGAAAAAGTTTCATCATGGGCCGGCCACCGGCCTGACTGTTCAAAAGGTGTTATCCTGAACGTG
Source organism: Megalobrama amblycephala (assembly GCF_018812025.1). Classification (NCBI taxonomy): domain Eukaryota; kingdom Metazoa; phylum Chordata; class Actinopteri; order Cypriniformes; family Xenocyprididae; genus Megalobrama; species Megalobrama amblycephala. The sequence continues at coordinate 38,830,117 of NC_063057.1, read as the reverse complement.
CACAGATTAGAATTAAAAACAGGAGGACGAAGAAAAGGGGCGAAGGAAAGTAAAAAAATCTTCCCTCGCCAAGAGAGGGGAGCAATCAGCGGTACTGATCACGCCGCCGATTGATCACCTCTCTCAAATCACCTTTCCTTTTCTTCGCATCCCGCCGCTTCTGAGACTTACTCCGTGGTGGAGGAGGTGCTCGAGCGGCGACACTGGATCTCTGGCCCTGCCTCTGAGCCTCGGCTCGAGGCGGACCAGAGCCTCCCGGTTGTCTGGGCCCAGAATCGGACCTGAGCGGAATGCATTTCTTAAATGCTGCTGAGCGCGCCCTCGCCTCCCTAAACTTTCCAACAACCGCCGAAAAGTTCAGATGGCGAGACCGGGGCATCGAGGAGAGAGCCCTTCTCTTTCTCCCCGATGTCCGCCATGGTTAACCAAAGGTGCCTCTCCGTAGCCACCATAGCCGCCATCGATCTTCCAATCGAGGCGGCCGTTTGCTTAGTGGCACGGAGAGCCAAATCCGTGGTTTGGCGCAGCTCAGCCACCGCATCAGGGGACAAACCCTGCCCCTGATCCAGGTCCTTCAGCAGGTCAGCCTGGTACGCTTGCAACACCGCCATCGTGTGCAAAGCAGCACCAGCCTGGCCCGCAGCAGCATACGCTCTGCCGTTCAAACGTGATGTCATCTTAAGGGGTTTAGACGGCAGAACCGGAGCTTTCAGTGTCGGCGCGCTACCCGTGACGAGATAGTTAGCAAACGTCTCGTCAATGGGGGCATCGACACATACCAATGCTGGCCCAATTCCTCCACATCAGCGAAATTCCCCCGCTGATGCAGATGAATCCTGGCCGAGTATGGGTTCTTCCATGCCTTCCCCACCTCAACATGTAGGTCAGGAAGGAATGGAAGGCTCACAGGAATTATAGGGTTGTGGTCAGAGAGAAACCGTTCGTCCAACCTGCCACGAACGGGCTCTTTCCTGACGCGCTCCCATGCCAGCTGCAGCCTGCCTGCAGCGCGTTCCACAACCTCCAATAATTCCACATATGCTGGACAGGGAGGCTTGGAAGAGAAAGAGGCAACCTCAGTCACTTCTCCCTCTTCCATAGCCAACTCCTGCTCTCGGGGGCTCTCAGCCAGAAGAGCACTCGCTCCCGGATCCGATGATGTCAAGGAGATGGCATCATCGTCATCCAGAAGCTCATCCCCGCCAGCCGCCGCTTGGGGTTGAGAGACCGTGACACCTCTCTCAAACTTAGCGGCGAGCTCCACCTGCGACCCCCATGAATGCAGCCGCCGCTCGGCCTCAGCACGAGCAGGACCAGATCCTCCGGGAACAGGTGTTGACGTCTCTCCCCTTGAGAAGAGAGTCAGGCGGGAACGGAGCGTTCTCATGGGAAAACGCTCACACAGCTCACAGCCAGTGTCCTCAAACGCTGACCGTGCGTGCTCTTCACCCAGACATAACACACATAGGGTGTGAGGATCCTCCGGGGTCAGGAACCTCGGACAAGGATCTGCACACTTCCTAAAACTTTTGCCCTCAGACATAGTTTTCTCAAAGATACTCACAGTTTCGAATTTGGAGAAACCAGACAGTGGCAAGACACAGGCAGTCCCTGAAAGACGAAAGATAATGACTGCTCCCGCGGGCGTGCTTTTATACATCTGGGTCGCACCCCTATGACGTCATAGGCTGTCGCTGGCCAATGAGCATTGGAGTTGTTGGATAGTTGGTTTTCAGACACCGAGTCACGTGTGACGTTCCCCAAAGCGTGACAACGCAGAGTTGAGTTCCCTTCGAAAGGGAACTAACATGCAATGACAAATGAACAGTGTCTCACTTTACTATGCTTTCAACTGTGTGGCAACAGTTTGGTGAGGTTCTTCCTCTGTTCCAGCACATCAACATCCATACAGGAAAAGAGATTGACTTTTTCTAACAGAAATTACTGTAATAGCCAGACCTGTTAATTAGAAGATCATCTCCCCATTTGCCCATGTACTGTAACATGTAAAGGACATAAGCTCGATTACTAGACTAAACAATGTGAATGTGAATTCTGTTTAAAATGGGGAAAAAAAAGTTAAGTCCGTTCAGCATTGGTATTGACACTCGGTGAGCTCAACTGCGTCATTCTGTGTGTGATCAGGTGGGAATGCCGTTTCAACATAGACTATAGCAGAACATGCCACTTCATCCTGGAGAAAGAGGAAAAGATTGTGTTCATACCAGAATTTACAGTTGCATAGACAGCATTGCATGTAACTGGTTGTAATTACAGTTTTATTTTTTATTCTGTGGCAGAAACAAGCTTCCATAAATATTCTCAGCCAGGAAGTTTTGAAACATTCTAACATCAGAATTTAACTTAAAATGTCTTATATCTTCAAATAAACTTTTACTTTATTAACCACTATCAGTCCAAAAATAAATATACAGTTTGTAGAAAATCAACTTAAATAAAGCTACAATGATAAATAATACAATGTAGACCTACAAACATGTTCAGATGAATTGTATATCAAGTGTTTGTTAACGTTGTTATAAATATTAACATAAACAATTGATATTATACAATATAATTGAACACGTTTGTAAGTCTATCTTGTATCATTTATCTTTGTAACACACACACACACACACACACACATATATATATATACACACACACATTATATATATATATATATATATATATAAAAATATACTGCCTAAATATGTACATACACAGCATAACCTCTGAAACTTAAATTCAGCAATTCTTGACAATTAAAAGTGTTATATAGCCTGCTGAATCATTCCCAGACTGAACTGTCAGGAGACACAAAAGAGGACAGTGCTACAAGAGGATTATAAAATCATTGTTTTAAGTGTGAAAATATAGCAAAAGTAACACAGAAATTCAAAAACAATGGACTTGTGACAAGGCCCCTGAAATAATCAGTGCCGGGTTGCATGAAACTCCTTAAGTGAGGGTTTCCCTGAGGGAGAAAAAAATCCCTGAGGTAAGGGATTTCACTAAGAGCGTTGCAACAAACTTCTTAACTTTCACCCTTACCTAAGTGTTTACACTAAGCATTTCACGGTAGTTTCTGACAACATACGGCAATGATCGCAGCGGTTGCTATAGTTACTACCTCTAACAGTAAACAGAACATAACGAACCACAAAGCCAAATCCTCGCTAAAACCACATTTGTATGAATATATTTGTGCTATGGAGAGTACAAACATAACAGAAATCAAAAAACGTAAACCAAACTGGACAGAATGCTGGAACTGCGCAACGCCGCCGGTTTGGTGCTCAATGTCATGTTCTAGTGTCGCGGTGAGACGAAGGACTGACTGGCGGTCAAACCGATATTCTCTCAATAACTGTATATCATTCATCGTCTCCAAGGGATTATTGCGATCATTAAAAACACGCCTTGGTATTTCCTCCTCTTCAATTAACACTAAATCAGCCATTGTATTTTGAGTGTCAGTTGATTTAAGGGAGCTGTTTTGGTCCCTTAAATTTATTAAGGTGAAATGGTCGCTAAGGACTTTGTAGCAACGCTTAAGGAAACACTTAGATAATTAAGGGGAAAAACTTAATAACAGCCTTAAGTTCCTTAAGAAAACCCTTAGGTTTTTTTTTCTTTTTTCACTAAGGGTACCCTTAACCTTATATTTAAGGGATTTCTTAGCTTAAGGAGTTTCATGCAACTGGGCACAGGCCTTTATTTTAAGCTTTCATTTAGTGATGAGGGATTTTTTTGCTAGACGTAGAGCAGGAGAAATACCATGCGAGTGTCTCAGAGCTGCAAAAGCTATGAAAAGAGAGACTGTTTATCTCTCAGAGTAAGAAGCAGCCTGCAGAAGTGACATACATGATTTTGTCCACACTGAAACTACATTTACACACCACATGTTAAAGAGTCTCGCTCAACCTGCTCTGAAGTCTCATAAAAAAATGATCCCAATCCCTTTTTGTGTTGAGCACTTCTTCTTCACAATGTTTTTGTTTGTTTCTTTTAATATTTTATGCAATCTAGAACTCTAACCTGCCACGCTTCCGTATCTCTCAGTTAAAATCCTTTCTTCCCGCTCTCCCAGAAAGCTGCCGTAATTTCATGATGGAAAACAAGAAATTACCGTAATAAGCCGTATATTACTGAAAAGTGTATTTTGTCTACTGTCAGGAGCAATTTGAATTATTTTGATAATGTTCAGTTGGTTGAAGAGTAACGATAACATGAATACAGCTTGGTTTGATGTGTTGCCAACGACACAGACGGTTTAATAATTAATATTAAATTATTAAATTTAACATAGCCCAATTTGATTTGCTCTTGAACAAGTAATAGATTAATAAAACCATATATGTATATTTAAATGAGTATGGAAAATAAAGTTGGTTTAATCTAAAAGGTTTTAGAATTACAGAATAATCTGGCATCTTTCTGAAGGCTCTGCCTGCGCTTGAGATGCTCTGTTGAATATTATGTTACACAAACAATATGTTTAGCGTACATTTATTGAACAGTGATTGATTAGCCTATATGTATTTATTTATTGTAAACTTTATTATTAAGTGAAGTAAACATTTAGCTGAAATATCAGCAAGATATAACAGCGCATGTTTTATCCGTTGATCAGATGCGGGTCAAAGTTGTGTTCGTTACTGTAGCAACAGTAGAATGTTGTGTTTCAGTGTTTCAGAATCAATCATTGTAAAAAGAACTTTTATGTCGTGATCACGAGAAAACAAGAGAGAAAAAAAAAATAATCCATGGCCATTTAGGGCTTCTGTAAAAATCACAAAATTAAAATAAATAATAAGCAGACTAGATTTTAATTGGTAAGATGAATCTGAGCTGAATAATTGGCCTACAGTAGGCTATATAAGCCTACATTTGATTTACCCCATAATAATAGTCCCTTTACAGTTAATATCCAACAACAAATATTTTAGCAAAATTTATATTTTAGTCAGAATTATTGAGCTCCTATTGCGTTCCATCTGTTTGGTGCACATGCGAAATTGAAATATTTGCATGACTGTCTAACATTTACAGATGGAGAATAAACCTGTGAAATGTAAGTTATGCACTGAGGAAAACACCATGTGTCAGACACATAAAACAGTACAAAATATATGCTGTTTCCTATGGTGGATCGATTTGATCCATGATCGTCCTCTAGGGCTGCTTAAGAAAAGTGTGCACGTGCGATTATCTTGACTGGGTAAACCTGGATCAAATTAGTGGGATTGCATGAACGTCAATGATCTTTAATGAAACTGCTTTAGCCACAACTCATTTGTTAAGTTCATTCAAGTCAGGTGTTGGTGTTTAATCCTCACTTTTTAATGCGTTTTGGCCATTCATTTACATGACAACAGTGTTTTGGTTGCTTGAAAATGCAAACTTTTGCATTTTTAATGAGAAGAATATCAAAGTGCAGTTAACTGTAATAAGGAGACAGGCATGTGCATTTGGCAAAAAACAAGTAACCAATAGTTTTTGAACCAGAATTTTGCTAGGGTCCATTAGGTGTCATTTACAATATACTGTAAGAATGTGTTTATGTACCTTTGCATATCTAGAAGATAAAACCAGAAATGGCAGAATCAGTGCTAAGGGAAACACTGCCACTAGAATGAAGAGATCTGTGGAGAAACATACAGGGCTGTTGACATGTTCATGGGAAAAATACATTATTGTAATCATCATTGTTGAATAATGAGAAGCAAACCAAGCCTATGACTTACATTGAGATGTGTCGTGTGGTTGTTGAGGTGGTGGAAGTTCTTGTGTTTGGTGTGAAGGTTGATGTGTTGATAAACTGATGGATGTATGGATGTGTGGTTTCTCTGTCCTGAGAGTAACTGTCAATGATAATATAACAATGCAAACAGCATGTCATCCTACAAGTTTACCTCATTCCTCTAAATATTAAGATACTTCATAAAATCAGTAGTAATGATGATCAAAGTAACATCAACAGAACAAAACTACCTTCAACATGAAGTCTGAAGTAGACTTTTTGAGACGAGACAGAACAATAATAGTCTCCTTCGTCCTCTGCGGTCAGTGCTGATATGTGTAGAGAGAGATTTCCTGGAGATGTTTGATTCAACAGTTTGACTCTGTTCTTGTGCCTCTCAGTCTTTTCATTTGGGTAAATTTCCTTATATCTTTTTTCTACAATATACATCCATTGTATCTGTTCAGGTTTAGCCAGTAGTTCAGAGCATGAGCAGGGCAGAACCACAGACTCTCCTGCATATCCAGTCACCGCAATTTTTGTCGTTGTGTTCTGAACCAAATTACAGCCTAAAAAATATTAATACAAGAAAAAAGCCATGAATGAGCCACATTGTAGTAAGAACAAGTGAAACTCAAAGGTCAATGAATGTACAATTTAAAGTCTGTCACTGGTTCTCCAAATTTCTTGGTTTATTTTTTTCATTTTAAAATAATAATTTAGTAAAAAGAACAATTGAATGTGTATTTCTGAGCTGTCAATCATGTCTAACAAGAGTAATTCATATTTCTAGAAGAAGCATCACTTACCCTTCACTGTTAAATGAATGTATGTATGTTGTTCAGTCTCACACTTATAGTACCCTTCATCTTCCTTTCTGAGGTCAGAAATGAGAAGAGACAGATTTTGTGGAGTATTTTCATTAAACAGCACACGTCTGCCGCTGTACTTTTCATCCTCAAATACTGAAATCCATCGTTCTCCATTGCCATAAAACTGCCATGTGAATGTGATGGCTGTAGACTGAGGATGAGCGCAGGAGCAGGGCAGCACCACTGATCCACCTGTGTATCCTGTTATGTATATTGTCTTGAGCTCATCTGAAAGAATACAGCCTGCAAACAAGAGAGCTTGTCAAAAACTTACAAATGGGCTTTACTGGAATATATAATAATCAGGAAAAAGCGGAGAAGAGCTTCAGGTTTGTGATCATGAGCAGCACTTTATTGTGTTTATTAGATCTCACAGTAATTCTCTTCTTTGAACGAACTGGACTTTTAATATCAACAACTTAATCTCTGAAGCAGTTTTGATCAGCAAAATGTAGTTTAATGCAATGTAAGTTACGTTAATGTAAATTAACATGATTTTGAAAATGTTGTGAGGGCCTTTATTCAAACCTTTTAATGAACATAGAAAGACAATGTTGCTCAAATCTCATCACATTCAGTTTCTGTATGCAATACTTCACTATTAAAAAAAGTCGCATTCCTGATTTATTATACAATCAAAATGTTTGTTTCATCCTTTAAGAATTCAAAGACCATTTCAGTTTGAACATCTCTGCAATTGACAAATTCATTCAACTTTCTGCACGTGTGAATAGACAGTCTTATCTTAGAAAAACTACAAAATACAATTTTCTTAAAAGATGCTTTATTTTTTAAAAGTTGTTTTTAGATATGTTTTAAACTGATGTTTTAAATAACTACAACTACATATCACTGATCTCACAGCAGTTCCTCATAAATTAAAAGATAAATCAATAAAAGCCTGAACTTACCAGAACTAAATTGAATCATAAAGAAGAAAAGATATAAATGGTCCCTCATGACTGGTTCTCACTCACTAATGGCACGACTCTGTTTTGTGTGGGCTCTGTCTTTTTTCTTTTCTTTTTCAGTTCCTGATAGCTCTTTTCAGAAACTACAACTTCCTGTTTCATGATACATCTCTGTATTTTTTTCCCCATATTTAAGCAATATTTAAGGAAATAGTCAAACAGGTCTATATTAGTGGTGTGAGGTCAAATATTCTTTATATAAATGATCAAATGAGTCATAAATCAGAGTACTTTATGTTTATATACTGCATGGCTTATTTCTGTATAGTTATAGGTCTTTGTTGGCCTCATGTCTGAAGTAAATTGAGTGAGTCTGGAGGAAGGAAAGAGTAAAAATAAAATAAGCCACAGACCTTCAGAAGAAACAAGAAGAAAAGCTCTGAAGACGAGACAGATGCTCCTCATCGAGGGCACACAGATGACCACGGTTATTTCTCCATACACTCATGAAAATGCTTATGACTTGCCCGTTTTTTTATTTATTATACTGTTTTATGAGCTCATCTTTGCAATGTTTGTCGTGTAAAAAACTTGAGTGAAGAAGCTCTTGCAAATCTCATATCTTTATATATTCTTACATTTGTGAGGTAATTTTGCACATGAAACCACAGACGCCTTCACACACACACATACACACAGTTGCTTCCTTAAAACACATCTATAGAGACAGAGCAATACACGTCATAATCTGAAAACCACGCCAACCGGGGGGAAAACAATCCAACAGAACAAAGTCTAAAAGCTGCTATGTGACGAGGTGTACAGCAAACAAACTAAAAAAAACTGAAGTTTTTATAAGCTGTCGATCCCAAAAAAACGAGCGTTTAAAGAGGATCTATTATGCCCCATTTTACAAAATGTAAAATAAGTCTCTGATGTCCCCCGAGTGTGTATGTGAAGTTTCAGCTCAAAATACCTCACAGATCATTTTTATAGGATGTTAAAATTGCCACTTTTTGTGGTTGAGCAAAAACGCTTACGTCTTCTTAAAGGCTGGCTTTTATGGTTCGGTAGCTTATAAAAACGTAATTCTGGGTTTTTTAGCTTGTTTGCTGTACACCTTGTCACACAGCAGCTTTTAGACGTTGTTCTAATTTTTGTTATAAGTCAGAAATGACAAGGAGGCAGCTTCACGCAATACAAAGTCAACGGAGACGGATGGATTATCTCCCCACCCCCCGTTGAGGGCGTGGCCTAAATGCGCTCTATCTCTGTTTAAAGATAATGGTTGTGAAGTTTGCATATGACATAGAGCTCATGTTTATTATAATAGATTCATCCTTACATCAAGCATAATACAATATATTGTTAGTCGCAAGAATACTTACATTGCAAATGTATTTTTCTTAAATTAATTTTCAGTGAACAGACTAAATAAATACATTAACTCATTTATCAGATGCTTTTAAAAGCTATGGTTACTCGTGATTATCATAATAATAATTTACTCTAGTATTACTGCAATATTACAATAGTAGAACCATGGTTTAAAGAAAAAAAACATAGTTGCTACAGTTTTACTATAGTAAAACCATACTTCGGTAAAGTTGGTTTTATATTCGCACATTCGGACTTCTGATAAATTCAGACTTTCCAATAAATGTGCAATAAATTATTGTTTGCGAATTTTAAGCAGCGACATGATATTGACAACCAACGATTGTCAACTTACAACATTTTTCACAGTCGATCAAAATAGGCAAGTATTGTTTTAATGACATATTTACTTGTGAATGTCCACTGAATGTCCAATGTAGTGTGATTAACAAGGCTATTGAATACGGATGTCCGAATGTGCGAATATAAAACCAACTTTACCCAAGTGAAAAACCATATAGTGCTTTTTACAGTATATATTGTTTCAAAGCGGCTTTACAGAAAATGCATATTCAAGGTTATAAATCGCAAAATGAGGTGACTGTGACTCACTGAGGTGCATCTTCTGGCAACAAAGTACCGGTAATCTCTATATGACAATAGCTTTAAGATTAAATTCAAAGTCATGTGTTTAAAGTCGTGTTCAGTTAAACAGACAAAATGGTGCTATTCTTTGCAGATTTTCAACCCACTTTGTATTGTTACAATGTTGGTAATGTATGTAAATGAACAATGTTTACTCTTTCTCTGAGTTAGGCCTACATGAACTGAGATATCCGTTTATTTTTCAGCAAAACTGTCATGCAAACCTTCATTTTAAAACACTTGCAGCTTCACAGACAAGGCTTAAGCCTAGTCCCAGACTAAAATGCATTTTTGAGCTGTTTTAAAGGGTTAGTTCACCCAAAAATGAAAAATCTGTCATTAATTACTCACCCCCATGTCGTTCTTAAGACCCTTAAGACTTTCATTCATCTTCAGAACACAAATGAAGATGTTTTTGATGAAATTTGAAATAATTCTGTCAATCTATAGACTGCCTTTGTATGTATAGATTTGTTTCATGTCTTTTATTTTGTGTTGCTTGTTTGTGTCATGCTTCCCTTGCTCCTCTTGCGCTCCCTTAGTCAGAGTGTCAAGTCACGATTGGTTGATTATGGTCATGTGTTTCTGAGTTCTGTTTGTTCATTGGTTCCCTTGTTCCCTGTGTCACTTGCCAATTGGTTGTCTTAGTCATACGTTCCCTAAAGGTGCGTTCACGCGACCTCGTAATTCCTGTAGTTACGAGATTCTAGCTTGTAAAAAGCATTCACGTCCTCGTAGAGCTCGTAATTACAGCTTGTAAGGTGGGAGTTTTCTGAAAGCTCCCACATGTACCACGTGGCCGCTGTACCACCTGACCGCTGTAGATTCATTCAGTGTTGCCAACTTAGCGACTTTGTCGCTAGATTTAGCGACTTTTCAGACCCCTTTAGCGACTATTTTTCAAAAAAGCGCCTAGCAACAAATCTAGCGACTTTTTGGACAAACCTCAGTAACTTTTCAAATGTCACCAGCACTGTCCTGTGAGCACGCGGTCTTGCTTTCCCACTGCCGTCACACCTCTCTTGGCATTTACTCTGTTCAGTGAGTGGCTGAGAGGAGCAGCAGCACGAGTTCACGGCATCTGACAGACGTGAATGAGCGAGCTACACACGAGCACACAGTGTTGCCACGGACTAAAGACTATTTCTGATTCTCCTTTGTTTTATATTTAAAGAATTTAGTTTGAAGGTTTTGATTTCCATTTTTATTGTGTGCTTAACTTATATTACTCACTATCACAGAGCTTTAGTTCATCCGAACTCTGTGAATTCATGTAATTTACAAATATATAAAAATGTTATTCATTATATCATACTCGTTCTGTTGCCGGACAAAAAAATAAAAAATTATATAGGCTATACATAAATTATATAAAAAAAAAAAAAAAAAAAAAAATATATATATATATATATATATATATATATATATATATATATATATAGGAAATGAGAACAGCTTTATTTGACATTCGGCTATATTATATTATATTATATTATATTGTATTAAAATACAGTATGTGAGCATGGATTAGGAGAGAAAACACTTTAGACAGGCAGAACGCAACCGACATGACGACGTCACAAATATGCTAATTTACACATGACGTCATCTAGCGACATTTAGCGACTTTTTGGGCAGGCTTTAACTACTTTCCTTTGAAAATAGTTGGCAACAGTGGATTCATTTAAGCGTTGATAGTGGTGCCATGGAAACGCATAATTCCCAGTCCGAGGACGTGAACAGCTCCGAATATAACGTCACGTGTTGTTATTTCAAGAATCCGGTAAATACGAGGTGACGTGAACGCAGTATAAGTTCATGTATTTAAGCCTCTTGTTTAGTGATGGGCAAATGAAGCCTCATGAAGCACTAAGGCTTCACAACCCATTGGTTCACCAAAAGGTTCATTACCCGAAGCTTCATTCAGCATTGCTCACTAGTGACACCTAGCTACTGTGCAAAGAAATAGCAGACAAAATTAATCCTGAGCCTATGACCTGAACAGACATTTGTGCATTGCCTGGGAATAAAATAAAATATGTATTTTTCTCTGTCTGACTTTACTTGTGCAGAGACAACTGGCTCAGACACACACACACACACACACACACAGATAATTAATTATTCATAAATTGTTTGGATAGTGACAGTATGTATAACAAAACTGATGCTGTGTTGAGTGCAGTGATTATTATGGAGGGACTGTAATACTGCAAACTGCAACAGAGTAGTTTGGGGTGGGAAAAGGTAAGAATTGTTACAGTTTTTTGGTGCAGTGAACAGTTTTAGTGCAGTGTTGTGCTTATGGGACTGGGGATATGGAGCAAACTGCAACAGAGCAGTTTGGGGTGGGTGAAGGAAGGATTATAATTGATTTTTATTGAGGAACAGAATTTTTTGAAGTGTGTTGGGGTTTAGACGATTCCTCTTCTTGGACAAAACCTCTCCAGCCTTGGAAAAAATCCTTTCGCAAGGAAAAGAGGATGCAGGGGAACATAAGAATGACAGTGCCAGCTGGTATAAGTGAGGATATAGATGCTTCTGTTGAGCCCGATATACTAGTGGATCCTCAGATCTTGAGAGATTCACTTCCGATAAATATCGGTCCACTTCAACAGTAGCATCTGCTGTTGCACTTGAGCTCCTTCTACTGTGATCAGCCGTGCTATCCAGCAGATGCCTATGGTCACCTAATAATAGAGGTACAAAGAGAAAAACTCCATTAATAATGGTTCACAGTACTAATCACTTATGTGAAAATTCACAGAACAAAGAAATATACTACTTCTACCAGAAAGACTCAGGAGGCAAAATAACTTATGATTTAAACACAATTTATTAACAACCAGAAAGTTATACAACGAGATAAAGTTCTTTGGCGCAGGCCCCGTCCGTAGCACGCATCCAAATGGTTGTAGGCTCGGCGTATCCTGCCCGGAATGAAGGCAGGGGCGAAGCCGACCCCCACATGGATATGGACAGGGACCATCCTGGTGGTGGTGGGGAGGATGGAGGTGGAGATTGGCGTCAGCATCTGCGAACTCAGATAAGTGTAAGTGCCGATGCTTTATACCAAGGTGTTCCATAATGATTGGTTAGATCTGATCTAATGAATGACGTAACATTAGAGTCTTCCTGGCAGAACTTACGCTAGAGCTTACATTTCTACCAGAAAGACTCAGGAGCAAAATAACTTATGATTTAAACACAATTTATTAACAACCAGAAAGTTATACAACGAGATAAAGTTCTTGGCGTGGCCCCGTCCGTAGCATGCATCCAAATGGTTGTAGGCTCGGCGTATCCTGCCCGGAATGAAGGCAGGGGCGAAGCCGACCCCCAAAGGATGGTAAATAGATATCACAACTGGACGGAGCCTACTCCCCCAAAAGAGGTGAGAGGAATGTATACAACACCACTGATGAGTCTTGCAGATCCTGAAACGGAGATAATAATAATTAGTATAAAAGGATTTAGAAAAGACAATATCACATAAAGAAAAAGGCCATAATAAGCCACATAAACACGACAGCCTTGAGCGGCGACAATGGCCACGTTAGACCACATAGACAGGAAGCCTTGAGCGGCAACGACGGCCACGTAAGGCCACATAGACACAAGCCTTGAGCGGCGACGACGGCCACGTTAGGCCACATAGACACAGCCTTGAGCGGCGACGACGGCCACGTTAGGCCACATAGACACAGCCTTGAGCGGCGACAACGGCCACATTAGGCCACATAGACACGAGCCTTGAGCGGCGACAACGGCCACATTAGGCCACATAGACACAAGCCTTGAGCGGCGCCGATGGCCACATTAGGCCAGGTAGACATGAAGCCTTGAGCGGCGACGGCGGACACGATAGCCACTCATACACTAAATCCTTGAATAGTTAGAATGACCGTGAAGGCCGACAGATGCAATAATCATAAGCAGCAACATTTTGAGACACCAATAAAAACAGAGACGAGGCCACAAGAGTCATTGAAGATTAAACAAAAGACGAGTGCGATTAAGATTAGTAATGATAACATAGCACCAACACCACCACCAGTATATGCAAATTTTACCTTACTCGAGACTTGAAAGGGCTTTTTGAGCTTCAAGAATGGTTCTGGAATTTGGTCTTATGTAGAATTCAAATGCGGAAGATGACCATCTGCCCAGGAGCTTGATAGCTGACGTTGGAACTCCGTGTTCAGCAGCTGTGGTGGCTGCCCCAATTCTGAATGAATGCCCAGTATATAGCAGAGGAGGTAGATCACAGCTTTCCAAGACAGAAGCTAAGTGAAACTTGAACCAAGCCTTGGTGATGGGTATCCCGTTAGATAAAAGAAAGAGGGGGAAATGATCAGGAGTTCTAGGCCGAACTTTGAGATAGTTAACCATAGAAGTGTAGGGACAGAAGCTATTACTAAGTTTAGAAAATGTTAGAGTTACACCGGAGCCTTGAGAGTCATTTTTAGAGTGTTTCAGAAAAAGCGTAAAGAAATCAGGAGAGAAATGTAGATCAGAAAAGGAAATACCACGGGCAGAACTGAAATGTTTTGATTCTGAAGTGAATTCCCCTGGACGCATGAAACCATAGAAAGCAGATAAAAACACTGCTTCTAGCATGATGTTAATATATGAAGAAAAAAGTCCATTACGAATGGAATTTATTAATCTTTGCAAAATAGCCAAAGTGATTGGCAGACGTTTGTCTGGAATTTTGTATGAAGATTTAGCCATACCTTTGAGTAGCAGACGAATAGAAGGTACTGAGAAAAGACTTGGATAATTAGGATTATAATACCTTGCGTAAAATTGAATGCCTGCTAGCAATCTACGGATAGAAGAGATTTTAAGATTGCGTTTCTCATGGTTATAAACCAGAAAGGAACAAACAGTTGAAATCAAGATAGGAAATAACGGAATCTGAAAGGAAAAGCAGAACATTAGAAATGAAGACCAAGCCGATGTATATGCGTTAAGAGTAGAGGGAGCCACGCCTTTAGAAATATAGTATCGAGCCGAATCCAGTAATTTATCTAGTTTAAAATTATCTCTGCTAACAGGGGGCAGGGTGTTGGATCCGGGTTGGCTGAAGGGCAAAGCCGTCTGAAAGCCTGAAAACGAAAGCGAGAAAGAGCGTCAGCTATAACGTTAGAATGACCGGGAATATGGGCTGCCTTAATAATAAAATTGTGAACGACTGATTGCCAAATTAAGCGTCTTAAGAATGGCATGATCGTAAGACAAGAAGATCTACCTTTGTTGATGATAGCGACCGTGGCTTCGTTATCGCAAAATATCATGATACGTCTCCTTGACCACGCCGGACCCCAGAGAACACTAGCAACCGCTAAAGGATAGATTTCGTGGAGAGCGGACGAAACTGAACCTGATTCTGGCTTGGGAAAATCGATTGGCCATTTCTCGGCAAACCATTGCCCTTGAAAGAATCCCCCAAATCCGATAGAAGGGGCAGCGTCGGTAAATAATTGCAATTCGTCAGACGATTCGAGATCATCATTGTAAAAGAAAGAGATGCCATTCCAATTGTTTAACAAGTTAGACCAGAATCTGAGATCAGACAGACATCCTTCGTCTAGCTGAATTTGGTCACATAAATTTGGCACGGAGTGAGCAAGTGTTAATAAACGAGATATAAAAGCCCGGCCTTGAGGAATAATACTCATTGCGAAGTTGAGGTGACCAAGCAGAGAGAGCATATCGCACTTAGAAACGAAACGTAACGAGAAAAAAGATTCCAAAAAAGCCCTAATCCGGAGGAGCTTCTCATTAGGAAGGGAAGCTTGCATTTTGTCGGTATCGAGTAAGATCCCTAAGAATTCTAACGAAGTAGAGGGACCCAGAGTTTTCTCTTCTGAGAGGGGAACGCCTACATCGCTAAAAACCTGCTTAAGAGTATCGAGAATTGGGGTTTTGGATGAAGGAAAATC
Organism: Megalobrama amblycephala; assembly: GCF_018812025.1. NCBI lineage: Eukaryota > Metazoa > Chordata > Actinopteri > Cypriniformes > Xenocyprididae > Megalobrama > Megalobrama amblycephala. The sequence goes on along the minus strand of NC_063057.1, from coordinate 38,814,618 downwards.
GATCAGCAAAAAATCATTGAGCAAATGTAGAACGAAAGGGAGCTTACAGACATTCAGCAGGATCCAACACAGAGCTTCTGAAAGGGTATTGAAAATATGAGGACTGCTTCTGCACCCGAACGTGAGTCTCACGGCGAAATAAAATTTAGAGTTCCATTTAACGCCGAATAGGGGCCAATCGGAGGGGTGAATTGGCATAGTCTTGAATGCATCTGTGATATCAGCTTTAGCTAACCAAGCGCCTTGACCGGCTAATTTGATCAATTGAATGGCGTTATCGACCGAAGCATAATGCAGAGAAAAGGGGGGCAATGGAATGCATTCGTTAACGCTCGCTGTGTGATTAGAATGAGGAGAAGACATGTCGAAGATGAGACGTTTTTTACCGGAGTATTTACGGGTTGCAACGCCGATGGAATTAATGCGGAAAGGAGAGAAAGGAGGAGAAGCAAAGGGGCCAATGACATATCCTTTATTAACCTCTTTCTCTAAAAGAGTTGAAACCACGTCGGGTTCTAACAGGGCAGATTGCAAATTTTTAGCTACATAAGAGGTGGTAAGATGAGAAAGGACGCCCACCCGAAACCCTTGAGACAGACCGGTGATTAAATAATCAACAAAAGTCGGATCAGGATGAGAAGAGAGATAGCCAGAAAGAACTGGAACATTAATTGGAGTGGATGGATGACTGATCAGAATTTTTTCTGAATTGGTGCCTTCCCTCGGGTAGCAGGCTTGACCCGGCGAGGGCACACGGATTTCGGGTGTGGATCCTTGCATAAGCTACAGATGTGAGCAAATTTACATTGAGCATATGAACAGACAGATTCATTAAAATTATTACACAGAGAAACACCATTAAATTCGACAATGGGACGACCTCTGCCATCAAAAAGATTTCTTACATTTTCAGCACCTTGGACAGTGGGTGGGGCTTGGCTCGCAAATGTTTTAGGGCAAAATGGAGCCGAATGTCCGTGGGAGCTACAAACGGCACAAGCCAGAATCTTTTGACCGCCGAAATGACGAACGAGCAGTTCAGTGTCCGTAATTGACCAGTTTAACCTTGTATTAAACAAGGAGATGAAGGAGGCCGATTTTGCTGAGAAGGATTTATGATATTCGTAGAATAACGTACCCCCGTATCGTTGATTAAAGTCTGCCATCATTGTAAGGTAGAGATCTAACTCTTCCCGGCGATCGGGAAAGACTTGACATAGAATGTCTCTATAGATACTAAAGGCAATCACAAATTCGGCGAATGAAAGGTTTCTCTGCAATCTGGGGTCAGATGTTTTTAAGAAAACTGCCACGTCACCACAGTCAACTGCTTGTCTATCGACTGCGGGCGAAGGAAGCAGTAATGAAGCCAGATTGATGTCCTTACCTTGGATAATATTAGATCTAAGTTGAGGAGACACCGTAACTGCAGCAGGAGAAACGAAACGCCTACCGAACTCTTGGGCTGGTACGGCCGTAGAAAGGGTGAAGTTTGACGTGGCAGATGGAGCGGAAGCATCTTGAAATGGCGTCTGGATCGAGCGATGAGAAGCTGGCAAGTCCGAAGAAGTCGACGGCACACATGAAGGAAAACTTGATCCGATGGGAGGACAGAAACTCGGTGTAAGAGAGCTCGTAGAGAAGTTAGAATTTGCGAAGGCATTTTCGAATTTCGACACCTTCGAATCTAACTTTTTGACAGTCTCAGAAAGGCTTTGGATGACCTGGATGAGCTGATTATTAACATCCACGGGTACGGTGAAAGTCGGTGGAGATGACGTAGGTGCAGACAGCATAGGTTTTTTCGCTGGATGAGGAGATGATGACTTGGCAGATCTTTTCCTGCCAGCTTGTTTAGTCTGGCCAGACGGAGCAGAAGTAGATGCAGCAGAATCATCAGTAGAAGGAGGATTACCCAAGGCGTTATGGGCCAGGAGAAGCAGGTCCTCTCTGGATAATCCTTGGGAGATAGGAATGCCAGCAGCCTGGAGAATACTGATGATTTTTTCCGAAGACCACTGAGCCCATGACGAGTCGCGACACTGAATGCGCGTGCTACGACGCACAGGAAGCGGAGATGGGGGGACAAAGTCTTCATCGGAATCGGAGTAGTCATAAACAATATGTTTGAATGATGACATTTTGGTTTGCAACTGACGCTATGTGGAGATTGGCGTCAGCATCTGCGAACTCAGATAAGTGTAAGTGCCGATGCTTTATACCAAGGTGTTCCATAATGATTGGTTAGATCTGATCTAATGAATGACGTAACATTAGAGTCTTCCCGGCAGAACTTACGCTAGAGCTTACATTTACTGTTGTTTGTAGATTGACCTGCTTCTGAAGAGGCTGGCAGCTGAGCTGGGGAAGTATTGGTGGAAGCAGAATGGGCACCAGAACTTCTGATTACAGTAGCACATTCTGATTTTAATCTTGATACTGCTTCTTGTAGTTTCCCTTGGCTTAAGAATCCCAGTTTTTTAATCTGGGATCCAATAACGTGGGTATGTTCATCACACTTAATGATTCAAAATGTACAGCATTTTCTCTGACCCTCTGGACCAGGCTGTCACCCAGCTGCCTTGTTAAATTGGACTTGAGGCCTTCCAGCTTACTCGTTACCGTATGATTCAACATCTTCATCAAAGGAATCACTTTTGAGGCAGACACTCTTTTCTCAGCAGAAAGCTCTACTGTAGCCTGGTGGAAAGGGGCAAGAACATGTAAGGCATCTTGGATAGCCTCATACTCCAAGGCAGTAGGTGGGGTGATGTCAGTCCTTAGACAGGCAAGGGCTGCCCCCACTGGCTCTCTCAGCTGATAGAGCCGTTCCAGCATGTTATAAGTGCTGTTCCAGCGAGTGTCCCCTTCAATTATCAGCTTGAGTACTGGTCTCCCCATCTGCTCCTGTACTTGGGCCAGTCTTTCTTTTGCTGTTGTGCTTGTTCGGAAATATGTCACAAGTTTCCTACATTTCAATCTAATGTCATTGAAGCTGCTGATGTCATCAAAGGACTTCCTCACAATGAGATTTAGTGCATGTGCAATGCATATTGCATGCCTAACATTTAATGATCTTACACATGCAATCATATTGGCTGCCACATCAGTTACCAGGCACTTCACTTTCTCCTTTATGCCCCACTCCTCCATGAGCTTGATGTGTCCAGTAGCCAAGTTCTCAGCGGTATGGCTCTTAGGAAAATGCTCTACACCTAGTGAAATAGTTCAGAGCTTGTCGTTTTCATCTATAAAATGGCAGGTTACTGCTAGGTAGGCATCCATGTGTAGGGATGTCCACATGTCAGACGTAAGGCTTACAGCCGCAACTTTCTGCAACTGCTCTCTGGCCTTCTTAACCTCCTTGTATTTATTTTCAACCATGACCTTCAAAGCCTGTGGATAAAAAGAAATGCAGTTACTTTTAATTAACTGCTTAAATAATTATAAACCACTTTATTAATCATATACCTTTCGAGTTGGGATAACATAAGTAGGATCCAACACATGCAGGAGGTCCCTAAATCCAGCATCTTCCACAATGGAAAAGGGTTGGGAGTCCTTGACGACCATGTTCACCAGGGCCTCATTCACCATTTCTTTTTTGGAATCTATAATAAAATACAAAGTTGGTGTATTGTAGGAGCTTAACACCTTATTTAAATAAATAAAAAAATATATATTATGTATTACTTTGAGTACTGTGTGGATTGTTACTAGTTTCTGCATGTTCATGCAGTGCTCGATAATGCCTGAGCATGGAGGAGGTGTTATTGCTGTATGTCAGCTCCTTCAGGCACAGCAAGCATTTCACCTTGAAACATGAAATAATAGACATGAAACATTATACAGCCATATAGTGCGGATTATAATTATATTAAGACAGTAAAATATATCAATTACACATACCTTATTGTGAGCAACCATTTCAAAATGCTCCCAGACTGGGGAGGATTTCCTCTTTCTTGCTGGCTCCATTAAGAGGTCACAAAAAAAGCAAACAAATCCAAAAGGGCAATCCAAATCAACAAGCAGTCCAGTCCAAGTCCAAAAATCCAAAGCAATCCAACCAATCTTATCTATGTAATATAATAATAATATAATATAATGAATATAATTAATAATAACAATATACTAACCTAATATAACCTAATATAATATAATAATATAGCTCTAATAATACAATAATGACACAACTCTCTGACTCTCCGACACTCTACTACTACTACTGGTTCTACTACTCCGAAACTACTCGCGTGTTTCTAACTCCCTTTATCCGGAAGCGACACTCAAACCGAACCGATGACGTATTCCACACAAACCGAGGCCTCGTTTGTCATTGGTCATGTGATTTCTACATTCCCAACACAAGCCTCGAATCGACGCTTCATCTGGCACGCCCATTTATGCTCGACACAAGCTCCGAAGCCTCGGTTCAAATGTCCCATCACTACTCTTGTTTTCCATGTTACTTTGTTGTGTATTGATGTTGTAACCTGCTGTTGGTGAGTTTCATGTTTCTAGCCAAGCCAAAGTCATGTTGACGGTCATGTTATGTTCACTTTGTGTAAATAAACTGCACATGAATTAATTAATTCACCTTCAGAAGACTTAAATGTTAGTGATGGCGAAATGAAGCTTTGTGAAGCACAGATGCTTTCCCCTCAAGTGTATCGTAAAAAGGTTCATTACTCAAAGCTTTTGAACACAGTGCACACTAACGACATCTTGTGGTCAAATGGTGGGGAAAACGGCCTTTGCGTCCCAGACGACCCAGCTATTTTTGGACTGTTTCATGTAATAAATCAGTTTGTGCTATGAAAAGCGTATAAAACAATGTAAATTATTATTATACATAAAAAAAAGTCTTTCACGTGTCATTTCACTTACACAATTTGAATAAATGAGTCTGAATAAAATTTGGGGGGAGAAATAGGCAAGCTTTGGCATATATTATCAAAATAAATGAGTGTCATAGAATCTGCGCATCTGCGCAAGGGTTCACGTTATGTGAATCAGAATACGAAGCAGTCACGTGGTTGTGTGCGAAACGAATCAAGCTCCGATACAGTGCTTCACTGTGAGATGTTTAGTTTTTTTGATACAAGCTTCAAAGCCTCAGTGTCAAACATCACATCACTATTAAATGTTACAGTTTGCAGTTTATCTTTGACGCTTAAAGTTCATAAAAAGATCAGAAACACACGAGAATTAACCTCACTGGTTACGCAGCATGTTTGAGCAAGTTGCAAAGGCAGTCTATGGTAAACTGCTAAATTCACGTGATTTCAGTAAAGGAGGCATCGTTACGTGACGTCATAAGTGTTTTAAAAAGGTGGTTCACCACTGGAGGATGTGTCTTTTGCAGTTTGATACATGCTCAGAACCACCTGCATCTCAACACTTATACTTTGTTTACATATCCATTCATACAATAGAATATGCAAATGTAGCCTCACATGGGCAGAAGTTCTGGACTCTATCGCAGATTTCCAAGGACCGCCCAAGAGGATGTTTAACTGACATGTAATGCAACTAATTCCAGTTCGTTTTGTTCGTCGTCATGTTTAGGGGCATGAAAAAAATCTAAAGTCGATGTCCTTTCAATAACAGACCGGCGTGCATCTAATAAATAACTCATTCAAGATCATTCAAGCAAGTTTACTGCAATAGTGGAGCCACGAACTTCACATACTTTTGAAAATCCAGTGTTTAGTTGGTCATAATAAGCGCTCGTCGTCACAGTTGTAAACATGACAGCGTTCTTCTTCTACGAGGGGGTACTCAAACACATACGTAAACTCCTCCATCGCAGAGCTGTTTAAAAACTCATCCGAAGGCTTTGCTGGTTCTGCTCCATCAATAGTTCTGGTGAGGTGGTGCACAATGACAGTTGTGATTTTCATCTCCACCTCCTGCAAATTGATGTATCGATGCTCACTCATTCCCTATTTTGTTCACAGTGCCCATTGAACTGAAGATGTTCGCTCCCTTTGGAATGGAATCTCACTTAAGATGGTGAAATACCCTTAGAAAGTCCACTTGGCAGTTTGCCAAAGTGACGTAAAAGCTGGAGAAAATAATTTATTGTGAGTGTAATGTATGTTTTTGCTTTAATGATATATAATCTGATTATGCCTTTTTTAATCAGTTAGCATTAGTGTGAATCACTGAATGACCTAACATGTAACAAAAATGCATGAAAATTAATTTGTGGATCCACAGTACACTAACAATATCTGTACAGGTTTATATAATTAGTTTGCAAGATATGTGATCTCTGAAATTCTTATATAGATCATTAATAGTAGCGGCTGAAGTGTTCATGTAGTACTACTCCTTTATGCCTCTTGCTACATTTGCCACAAATATGAACTAATCCAGATGAGGAAGTTGCTACCACAAACTTCAGAGTATTACTGGCATAATAGTGACTGTATGATTCACTTCTTGAATCTAGATTTTAGCCTTCTGTAGGACAGTTTCTGTGCAGTCAATTATACAAGTAGTGTTAAAAAAGCCTTTAAAATCCTTTGTATACTTGTACAAAACATTTAACCAAACTTTCACTGTTTTGCTGACTTGACTGTGTGACTTTCAAAGCGTTTTGCTGCTTTGACAAAGCTTTGTCAGCAGTCACAAAGTTCTGTCTAAGTTTCAACAGTGTCATCAGGTTTTGGTCTACAAAACCTTGCATGCAGCCTCAGGGACACAACCAGGATGAAGCTGATGCTCTTGAAATCAGGCAGGTTCTGGTGAATTTTCTGCTCAGGCCTCATTAGGTTACCCACCTGCCTAAAAAACACCCTTAAATATTTACCTTGATTTCTGTTGTTGCAATTTGAAGAATAGAGTACGAGTCATTTATGTTCTTTCAAATAATCCCTTTATTTCAAAGTCTTGGACACAAATTACACAAAATGTTTTTAATTATAACAAAAAATAAATGGCCTGATGTCAGCTGCCACTCTACCATTAACCATAACAATAGGGAACAATGGAAAAGGTAACGGACAAATTTTTCTAGTGTATGTGTGAGGCATATTTGTAATGAGGCGTGCATGTAATGTATGACCTTCAAATTCTGGTAAGAGGGAGAGTGTCCAGAGGATGAGGTTGGGAGTTATGAGGAGGTTACTGTGGTTGACTGAGGGGTCGAAGCCACCAATGCTGGGAATGTTGTAGGAGGTAAAGGAGTTACTGGCGGGCAAAGGGGTGCTGAGCCTCGTGTGCACAGGCATAGCGCTCAGCTGACTCTGGCACTCTTAAAACATTGGACGGGACGATTAAAATACTGGAACTGTATTTTCCCTTTCCTACCAGCGTTGCTTTTGCAGATGTTTCTCCTTTCCAAAAGATACTTCTGTTTGTGAGCTTTCCATTTGGAGCGTAATATTTTCCATGGCTTCTGGAAGCCCTTCTCCCTCATATCTGCTTTGAGGTCTTAATAAATTGTGCCATTTCTTTGTTGTTTATAATCCAGTATTATCATAATTATTTTCTCTTTTATGAGTTTAAGAAAGAACTCTGTCTTGTCTTCCACCCAAACTTACCGCACCATCTTTAAAGGTGCCCTAGAATTAAAATTTGATTTTACCTTGGCATAGTTGAATAACAAGAGTTCAGTACATGGAAATGACATACAGTGAGTCTCAAACACCATTGTTTCCTCCTTCTTATATAAATCTCATTTGTTTAAAAGACCTCCGAAGAACAAGCGAATCTCAACATAACACAGACTGTGACGTAACAGTCGGGATCATTAATATGTGCGCCCCCAATATTTGCATATGCCAACTCATGTTCAAGGCATTAGACAAGGGCAGGACGTCTGGATCTGTGCACAGCTGAATCATCAGACTAGGTAAGCAAGCAAGGACAATAGCGAAAAATGGCAGATGGAGCAATAATAACTGACATGATCCATGATAACATGATATTTTTAGTGATATTTGTAAATTGTCTTTCTAAATGTTTCGTTAGCATGTTGCTAATGTACTGTTAAATGTGGTTAAAGTTACCATCGTTTATTACTGTATTCACGGAGACAAGAGCCGTCGCTATTTTCATTTTTAAACACTTGCAGTCTGTATAATGCATAAACACAACTTCATTCTTTATAAATCTCTCCAACAGTGTAGCATTAGCCATTAGCCATGGATCACAGCCTCAAACTCATTCAGGATCAAATGTAAACATCCAAATAAATACTTTACTCACATAATCCGATGTATGCATGCAGCATGCATGATAATCAGGGTATCTTCCGTTCATTCATGTTTTGATTTGATATTAAAATCAGAAAAATGAGAAAACCACACTTTTTTTCGTTTTTCATTTTTAAAATGAAAACGAAAAAACAAAAAACTGGCTTGATTTTTCTTTTTTCGTTCTGAGGTTGGAAACAAATAAGCAGTTTGAATATTCGTTCTCTACATGTGGGAGGGAATGAAACGCCTCTTTCCACTGATTGGTCAACCAGACGTCAAACCATGTCGTCATCAGTTGTTCATCGGTTCAGATCAACAGAATAAAAGTCCCTCGCTCTACAGCTGTACGGATTCTATGTACATTTTATGTCTTTCTCACGAAATATTAATCTACTTTGCAGCTGCACACAATTACCCCCATTCTACAACGTTGGCACAATGCCTGTTTTATTTAAGTGACCAACTATAAAAATCTAGCGAAGCTGCTCAACGCACTGGCCAGCGAATGTATAGGCACACATTGAATTAAAAAGTGCAAATCAGTAGCCGATGTAAATATGCAGCAGTCATAACTTGTTTTAGACAACACCCTGAGTTTTGGGATCTGGGAGGAATTTGAAATATGACAGATATGAAAATGTATTACATGTTATTAGTTCATCAAAGCGGTGCTATAGAGAGATGGACTTAAAATGCAAAAAGTAAAATAAATAAATAAATAAAGGGAAAATGTTAAAACAGTGTTAAAAAATAACCATTATAGTGCTCTCTTAAGAAGATATCAATTATATTTTATCAATATTAAGCCATACATCAAAACCCTGAAATAACACTAACAATAATGAGATAAAGAGTATTTTTATAGCCTATTTATTGCCATCTGTCTGTGTCAGAAATGAAATGTAATTGATTTAGTTGATTAATTGATTTTCAGGGGATTTTAGGATTTTTCCTAATCTTATTAAATATGTATGCTTTCTTTAATGTTAAGTTCTTAAATTTAGTCATTTAAATTACAATATTATGACGCTATAGGTTGTTACCAATTAAATCAATATCAATCAAAGGCTTGCAGAGGTGGCAAAGAAGCAGCACCTGAAGTTGCTTTTAGATTTATGAGTTGTTAGATTGCTCAGAGAGGGCAGTATATGTGTTGGAATTACAATTGCATAATCTAATGATATTAATGTTTTAAACATAATTTTGAATACAGAAAATTTTAAATGACAAAATGAAACGATAATTGGATTATGAAATTAATGTCGCCAGTAGGTGTCAGCAAGTCATTGTGTTAATGATTGAGTCATTTATTTAAGCGATTCGTTCAAAACGCTGATTCATTAAGGAATGAAACACTGCTCTGTGTGCTAGAAATCAGTCACACAACGGTTCTGATATGCATTGGAAGTTTAGTTGGCAGAGAAAATAAAACACCGTTTTGTGTGACATTTATTAATACTCAATATTAATGAAATAAACTCAGAATATCGCCTTAAACAAAAGTTATAAATTTAAGAAAAGGAAAAAATAGCATGTTGCCTATTATATACATATATTATGAAACAGAAGGATTAACTGAATATTTGACATTTGACATGTCCTACACTTCTCTATGAAAACAAAACTCAAAATAGAATAGGCCTAATAGATATGCTGTGACTGTAAAATACACACACACACACACACACACATATATATATATATATATATATATATATATATATACACATATATATATCATAGCCTATCTATCATTTCAAATCCATCCCATGTTGTGTAAAACAAAAGACATTTTAACACTCAATGTATCGAAGTTGTAGGCTGGGGGTAGTTGTGTGCATCTGCAAAGTAAATTAATATTTATGAGATAAACTAATATTTCACGTGATGAATTAATGTCTACACAGAATTAGGCTCTGACTCTGCATCAGAACGATTTGTGTCAAGCCATTCACTAGTCTGGCTAGAATTCACTAGAAAGAGATTAAATGTAGAATAAATGCGTTAAGAATCCGTACAGCTGTAGAGCGAGGGACTTTTATTCTGTTGAGCGGAACTGATGAACAACTGATGATGACATGGTTTGACGTCTGGTTGACCAATCAGCGGAAAGAGGTGTTTCATTCCCGCCCACATGTACAGATCGAATATTCAAACTGCTTATTTGTTTCCAACCCCAGAACAAAAAAAGAAAAATCAAGCCAATTTTTTGTTTTTTTCGTTTTCATTTTAAAAATGAAAAACGAAAAAAGGTGCAGTTTTCTCATTTTTCTGATTTCAATATCAAATCAAAACATGAATGAACGGAAGATACCCTGATTCATGATGAACATTTTGTAAAGATCCATTTTGAGGGTTATATTAGCTGTGTGAACTTTGTTTATGCAATGATAGGGTCGAGAGCTCGGGAGGGGTGGGAGCGCGAGCAATTAAAGGGGCTGCAGCCTGAATCGGCGCATTTCTAATGATGCCCCAAAATAGGCAGTTAAAAAAATTAATTAAAAAAAATCTATGGGGTATTTTGAGCTGAAACTTCACAGACACATTCAGGAGACACCTTAGACTTATATTACATCTTGTAAAAAAACGTTCCATGGCACCTTTAAAGGAGGATCATGTGATTTTTACGTACACCAAGTGTCCTATAAACGCTATAAAACTTTCCATTGCAGTTTTGCAAAATATTCCTTTTTCGTATTGAATCGGACACAAAAAAAAATGCACAAGCATGTTTTTTTGAGAGAGTGTTGTATTATATCAAGAAAATGCAATTACCCTGCCTCCTTGTTAAGGTTTTGGATGTCTGTTGCTACACATTTGGCCAATGTATTAAATATTAGGCATTGCTTATAATATTATTGTTATTTATATTTGTTTGTTTCTAAGAAATGTATTGTACTGTATGGCCAGAGATGTACAGTTATTGCTATGTGTGTGTGCCTGTTTATGAGGAGCAGAGCTGGACTGCAGCACACAGAAGTGTGTGTGGTTCTATGTGAGTGTGCTCAAGGACATGGAGAACTGTGGTTCTACTCCTATAAGGAGCAACCATCAGCCATCTTGGCTGAGTTTACTGGAGTCCAAGGACACAAAAGCCAGACAGCTTGCACCTGCGAGGCCTTGAGAAGTGTCTGGAAACTTTGGGAAAGTTACAACGTACGTCAATCAAGAAGATAACGTAACATCTGTGATAAACAACACGAGTATAAAAGACTGATGAGCTGATTGCCTCTTGGGATACTGATACGTCAGTACCCCCGACGCCTAGAAGCCCAGAGCTGAGGACAAGAAACCCCAAGCTGAAGATGGGAAGCCCAGAGCTGACTACACCTTTGACTCAAGAGTGATTACTGTATTTTATACCTTTAATGATTAAGTTTTATTTGCCTTTACATTTTTGTTTATTATAAAAGAAAAGTAACCAATTAAAAGAAATTTAATTGATTACAAAAGCTGCCTACCTTAGCTTGATTTATAGTGTTTTAAGACTTTGAACAAGAACGTACCACAGAGGAGTCTTCTGACCAAATTGTAAGTAATTTAAAATGCTTATAATTTAGGCCAGACTCGACTTACTTTACCTAACCTGAGAATAATAAATAATAAGGTTAAAAGGTGTTAAGATCAAAATACACACCGCAAAACAAGAGAAACAGATTATAAGCAACAAAAAGGTTGCATATCTGGGAGCATGTAACAGAGTCCACTGGAGGCGGGTGTGGTGAGAACCCAAGTGCAGTTTAATATTCCAAACATGAACAGAATACAAAAATAAAGTGTGGCTTGACTTGGCTTAAACAGACACTCACCAAACAGCAGGTTACACAGAACAAAGCTAAACAAGAGAACAATGAAACATGAGGGCTATTTATACAAAGAGACAAACAATGACAATGACAAACAAGGAACATCTATGAACAATCAAGACAATGAACCAATGACAGGACTAAGAAACCAATCAGAACATAACACAGACACAATCACGCTCAAACCAGTGTGTAATGTTTTGCTACGGTTTCCAGGTTGAACAACATGTTTCCATGGGCCTGTACCGTGATGGTAGTTGAACAAACTCAGGGTTATAGGATTAGTTTCGAGTTGACAAACCAAACCAGTCCAATCCGGCTTTGTTGGTACTATGATGCTGATCATCAACTTTCTCTGTCAACTCAGGCTTTGATCCTGAGTTTGTGGAGCGTGTGCACATGAATCTGTGACATCAGTGGTGAACAGCCAATCACATGCCTTGCATGCCCACATGGAAAAAACCTATATAAACATATATGTTTCAATATAGGTTTTGATATAGGTTTTACATATATGTGACATATATAAAATTGGCCGTTTTCCTATATTATATGTACATATATGTACACATATATATATACACATATATGTACATATGTACACATAATATAGGAAAACGGCCAATTTTATATATGTCACATATATTAAAAACCTATATCAAACCTATATTGAAACATATATGTTTATATAGGTTTTTTCCATGTGGGACCAATTTCACGTGTTCGTGTAGCGGTGTGTTTTCTGCGTTGTGTCGTAATCAAAGACAGACTGCGAAAAATCTTGCCATCAGGTCCTCACTTTATTCTGTATAACACAAATGGCAATATATGAGGACTTGTGCAGCATACAAACAGCATGCGGCAGCAACGCACAACGCTGAGAAAGAGAGATATTAAAAGTAACTTAAGTAAAGAAAAATAATCAACGAAACATCTGAATGTACATCACAGAGGGGTTTTGGATTACAATCATACAAATATATCATGTGAATTCAGCTGTTACATGAAACATGGCCTTAATTGAATCACCGCAAAAACTTTGTGCGACCTACCGCTGTGATGTCTCATGCAGACTGGGAAGCAGCAAAGTGCGTCAACACCCCAAGTCAGCATGGCGGCAGGAAACCCCAAATATGGTCATGGCAAGTGGAATCACAAAATAATTGTCTAAATACATAACTGCTACATTCACACATACATAAGTTCTTGCATAATTTTTTTCGTTAATTCTTAGTTTTTGCCTTGATAATAGAAAATATGAGCTAGGCATCATGTATGACAGTCAAAAATGAGATATGAGCTACAAAATGACCAGATCCTGCCATTAGCTATATAGAAGACATATCTTGTATGTATAGGGCATATATATGGATATGAAGAGGAGACCTATATTTCCTGTATATGCACATATATGCACCTCAATTTTGCCTATGTGTGGCATATATACACATATATGCAGTATATATATACGCATATATGCAGCATATATATAGCATATATGCAGTATATATGCGCATATATGCAGCATATATATTATCATATATGTGCATATATGCAGCATATATGTACATATACACTGCATATAGGTTTCATATATGCGCATATATCCACATATAGGTTCTTTCCATGTGGGTGTAAACTGTGATTCACTTCTCGTGACACAGCCAGCACGATTCAAAACTCTTTTGCTGAAGACTAAGAGATTGAAGAAAACAAAGAGTTTAAAAGCATTTACACTGACGAAAATATTTGTCAATGAAAGAGGACAAATAAAAGAAATGATCTTGCTCTATCAGTGAAAGTAAAACTTGTGAAGTTAGTTTATATAGTTGATAATATATAGCAATAGAGACTCAAACATGTACGGTCTCATGTAGTCATGTTTAAAGAGTATATTTACTTATTTATATTACATATGATCTGTATATATTAATATTCATTAATTCATAAATGCCATGAGTATGTTTTTTAGTTCAAGTGTTGAAAGAAATTTATTTTGACGTGCTGCACATCATCCAAGTACTTTGTCTTTGTTTACAAAAGTTTATTAGACAAAACTTTGAAACAAAGATAGTGTGAAAAGCTCTTTTAGTGAATCAGGTGCTATACCAATTTTATGGAATATTATCTCCAGAAGATTTGAGGTCTCGAAGCTCCTCTCCTGTCCACGTCCAGCCCAGTTAAATGATGACGCAAGTCTGTTTGTGAAAAAATGGCTTAATATTCTTAATTAATCAGCTCAAAAGCAGTCAAAAACTGCAGACAATGAATATACTTGTTTCATACATTGTTTCATATGTTTCATACTTATTTGCGATGTTATCATTACGCACTGGCCTGCAGCACTCATGGCACATACAGCTGTTACCATAAAGTCCCCACAGCCTGAGAAAGGCTAATGGCCTGTGGAGTCCACACACAAATTCTGGTTGGCCATAAAGCCATATAGCCAGTCTTTGCCTGCCATTTTCTGCTCCCAGTTAAAATTGTTGGGGTTTTTTTTTGTTTTTTTTCCCCCCATTCCACTGCCCACATCTCTTTTTATTTCAACGCAATAATGCATTTCTGAGAGAACAGCCGCTTAAGACTAGCGATGTGTTGTATGTTCATAGAGCGTTTGCAAATATTTTTATTTCAAAATCGTGATTTCTCAAATTAAAAATAATAAAATCGAGGCAAAGCATTAAATTCTAATTCATTGAAAAAATTGCCCAGCGCTTTAGTAAAGACATGATTAAAGTAATCCAAGAAAAATTATAAAAATCGAGGTAAAGCATTAAATTCTGATTCCAGTCCATTACAGTAATCTTGTGGTAGATAAAGACTCCTGGTCTAAATGACAGAATTTTCATGGCTAGGTGAACTAACCCTTTAAGTTGGAATGGCCATAAATACCACATGAAGTTTGATGACAACCCTCGGGACTTTAGGACTTCACTGCAACCAAAAGACTAGGAAAAAAGAGAACAGAAGAAACATGGAACATTGGATCATTCACTTAACTCAAGATATAACATTTAGGTGTCACCACCATCCTGCCTTTTACAATGTGACATGATAGAAGGAAAACCTCATTGAGCTCTGACATCTAAACTGCAAATTTCTTATGACCGAATATGCTCAAGTTCACTGCTACAGTCTGTGATATCAGCTTGAATTCTCGGAGACCAGAGCATGATCCAGCAGAGATAATCATATCTGTACTGTATTCAATTCCATCAGCTGTCACAGAGGAAGCAGTCAGCACTGTCTTTAGCTCTAGTGTTACTTGATGAAACACCTGCTGAATATGATCAAGAAATGATGTAACCAGTGCAGTTTTAACTTTGTCTATTTCAATTGGGGGTCAGAAAAATTAGCTATAGTCCAGATAGTATGCCATAATTCTCTGATGTTGGACAGCCAGTGTGAGGGCTACATTTATGAAGGTCTGACATTCACAAGTTACTTAAAAAAAAAATAAAAATAAAAATAAATAAAAATTGTGTTTACCCTCAAAACTCATTGTCCACACATCAGACAGTGGGCCAAAGGCTTTTATCAGCTGGGGGTAAATTTCCCATTGTAAGGACTTAGCCTATTTATTAGCTCAATTTAATTGTTACAGGGAATAAGAATTGAATCAACTGTAAATGATTCACTGTAAATGATTCAGAATTAATATTTAACACTTCATCAATTATTCGTCCAGCGAAAATTGAGGTTAGAGTATTTTACCAATTCTGGATAAAATATTATTCTGCGGCCAACAGTAACAATATTTTATTATGATTATTGTTATTATTGTAATTATTATATTATAAGCAAGAGGTAACTTGATCTTTTACGTTTAAGGCAGTAATTTGACACACACCACAAGAAACTCGTATATGTGAAAATCAAAACAAGATTTATTGACTACTTCTAATGATTACAAGGAAACTAAGGCTAAACACACACACACACACACACACACACACATCCATACATGCACACATACATTCGCGGAGTTGATGAGTTATGAAAAGTCCCAAGTTCAGTGCTAACTTAACTCATAACCTGAGGAAAATCACAAAAGCAGAGCTTTGGCTTGATTCTTTAGGTTTAAAGGAGTTTCACCAGTTTCCAGCAAGAGAGAGAGAAGTTTGCTTGTACCTGCGTTTGCTGGTGACAGCTGAGGTAATCGGGTTGTTCCGTGACTCGTGTACAGCGGAATCCCGTTCTGGATTGGCTGTCTTTCAGGTGACGTCTTCTCGGGAAAGCCCTGTGGGTTGCGCGGAAGCTTTGAAGGATGCTGTTGGCTGGTGCAACGCGCTGTTCTGAGCGTCTGGCTTGAGCGGCTCTCTTCTTGGGAGACTTTGGTCAGATATTTCACAGAGGGTTGCGGAGTCTGGATGTGACGGCTGTCGAATGATCAGCGGCGCAGCTTGTGGTTGAAGTCGGGTGTTAGATGGAAAATCAGCCCCGGTCAATCAGTTATCAATGACCCATGCGACTTTTCCGCCGTGGTCAAAGTAGCGGTGTTTCGGCTACCGGGCTTCAACGACTGTGCTTCAGTCCGGCTTCTGAACCGATTTCGAGCGATTTCTGACCGACTTCTGACTTCTGACTTCCAGCACTAGCTTGTTTGGACAGCATAGTTTTAAAGGAGCGATCCTCCAATGAGACGTTGCTACGGAGATTAGACACGCCTCGTCTATTGTCTATTGATCACATCGCGTGATATCTGTGGAACATTCTCCTGTTTTATTAACAACTTTATAAATGTTTCTTAATATTTTCCTGATACTGAATTTCAATGTTTCATTCACACAGAATTACAGAGAATTATAAATTCTGCATTTAGAACTCAAACATGACACACTTCTTACCAGTGGCGTAAAACAATGATTACAATAATGATGGGAAAACCCCAGTGCATTGAATAGCATGTTAGTATTACATCATGGGCCCCCTTGTCTGTATATAGTTAATACTTTAAGTAATCGACAATTGTCCCTTTTGAGATTCAAGATTGAGTCCTTAAGCATAGTTTAAACTTTGACCGGAGTCACGAGTGACCGCTTCACGTGTCTAGAAAGGAACCCTATAGAATCCGTTATAGAATTTTCCTGTTCCATCCGATATTACAATGTAGGTTTTGTAAGACATTATATGGTCAAAGGTTGTTTAAATATTCAGGTAATAAGAAGTGGAATAAGTTGCCTTTCTATATCAAGGTACAGTCTGTGATGATTTCAGTATAAGAGTGAAGAGTTTTTGTTAAAATGTTACATTGATAAAGTCATTGGTAATTAGGTCGAGCAATGCCCTACATGTATGTAATTAGGGTGCAGATATTAAGCTAAATGTAAGTACATAGTAGTTAAGGCCACTTAATGTAAAGTGGGACCAGTTTTTTTTTTTTAAATCAAGGACAACAATGGAAATCAAATACGTTAATTCATACTTTATTTATTTTTGCAGCTGTGTATTGCTACTTTTTGTGTTAAATGAACTTAAACACACAAACAATTTAAAATCCACAAGCACATACACACAATGAAGTGGCCCTAAAATAATAACAGCCAGGGGCATGGCAGCTTATAAGGTGCACTGAATCCTTTGAAAAGTATCTGTGCCTATTTGAGGCTTTGAATCAAATAAATACATTTCATTTTACTATTCAAATAGAAAAAAGTTATTTTTTTAAAAAGTTTATTTTTATAATTGTGAAAATATTTAAAAATATTACTGTTTTTGATTTTGGATCAGATAAATGCAGGCTTGATGAGCAGAATACATAAAAATAATATAGTAATGTTTACAAACGTTTGACTGGAAATGTATATTTAAACATTCTGTTGTTGTATGATATATTTTAAATTGTTTCCTTTTGCAAATTATTATACATGAATTTGCAGAAAGTTACAAGTCACCACTGAAAGACATGACTCTATTCTGTCATCTATACATACATCTCTATATAAGAGATTAATTGATTAAAATGTAAATAAAACCAATACATTACAAAACAACAGCCCAATAATACATCAAACAGTAAACCTTTTCTCAGAGTGCAAAGGTTAGCCTTTCATCTTTCTTTGTGAATGAGATAAAAAGTTAATTCCACTATGTTCTAGAACCTTTATTTAAATGTAGAAATTTTCAGATTCGATTTGTTTATTGATTAAATTAAATGAGAGGATTTTTTTATTATTAATTTTTTATTATTATTTCCCATTCACTTTCAATTTGGAGCTTAAATGCATGGGGGGTCTGCATAATTAAGGGCGTGGCCACTTTGAGTGACAGTTGGATTGCCATTTGTCTGCCGTCTGTTAGTTTTCACGTCATCTCAGCTCCACCACGTCCCGCCTTTTTGCCCATTTTCAGTTATTCGGGAGTGACGCGCGATGGGCGCGCTGCCGAGATGGCCACTGCCAGTTCGCTGCTACTTTACGCTTCAGTATCCGATTCCAATGGGTGACGTCACGAACACTACGTCCATATTTGTTTAAAGTACCGGCACTTTATTTCATCCACTTCAAGCACTGTCTACAAGCTATTAATGAGCTGCTGACCACAATAATTTACGTTATAATTCATGATTATTTACACCAACATTAGATAGCTTCCTAAGACTAGACTACCTGCTAGTGCTACATGAGGGCAGCGTTGTAGTTGAATCAAGCTGAACCGATAATGATGTACAAATGCTGCTTGGAGTGGACTTAAGATGGGGAGAATTGGTAAAAAATCCAAAGGAATCCAATTTTGGGAGCTTGGCAGTCTTCTCCTCCTGTTCTTTTCTCTCCTGTCTCTTCTTACCATAGACATAATATACGTAGACGCCTCATAGACTGACGCTGCCTATTGGAGCGGACGTATCAGCGCGGCGCCATCTTGGATGGGTCCCCAATGCGCCGCCCCCCGCATTTATTTCTACAGAGGAAGATTTATCCTCAACTACAATAATTATAACTCCCCGAGTTTTTACCGGATTTTCACACGGTTTGGTTTGTTACAAACAGCAGAGACTTAGTTATGATACAGGACGCTGTCACACATTGAAAAATTCTGCTTTCATGTTGAAAGACTTTGTATTACGCTCTAACAAAGACATATGGTAGGCTATGGCATATTGATAAATGTATAAATGAATGAATTTTATATTTTAATAAAGAAACAAGTTTGATTGTTCATTTGAATTTATTTTTCTCTCTCTCACACACACACACACACACACAATGGCATATTGATAAATGTATAAATGAATGAATTTTATATTTTAATAAAGAAACAAGTTTGATTGTTCATTTGATTTATTCACTCACACTCACTCACACTCACTACACACACACACACACACACACACACACACACTCACACAAGCTCCCATATATACTGTACCAGCTCAGAATTTTTTTTTAAAGGCCTGGAAAAGTAAACGTTATAATTCCAGGTCATTCCAACATCTTACATTACCCTGTCAGGCTTGCAACTGGGACTGGGGAGCTAAAATCCTTTAAAAAGAACTGTTTTGCACAGCTTCTTTCGTATGCTTGCACTCTGTAACTCCAGGGTAGTTAATTTTGCGATGTGGTGCAGCCTTACTTTGTGAAATACAGACACCACAAATGACACAAGCATGAAATGATGGTTCTCAATTCCGAATTGGGTGTCTGCAATGTGCTCCCCGAGTAAGAACACATCCTCTGAACCAATCTCCGCCCGAACGAAACGGTTGACGAAGGACACACGGACACCTTGTTCCTTTGAGTTTTGTCGAATCACACGCTCTGCTGCTCTGACCACCTTCACTGTTCCCTCTGAGGGGATCATCAGCCCACCATTGTTTTTAAGTTCAAGCAGGTGGTAGCTCTGGTCAAAAGATGAGGGTACAGCAGCTGTGACGAGGCTTGCACGGCACACCTCACAGGACAGTTTTTTCAGAATTTTTCTGACAACAAACCCTGAAATGTAGACAAGGGCATTGTCCACAAGACCACCAAAGCGGGTGGGCAGGTAACTGTGGTCACATATGACTGCAGGAATGTTTGCAAATGGGGACAGAAGCTCTTCCTCTGCCATTAAAACAGAGTGCATGTCTGCAGCTGATAGGGACACAGTTTCATCTTGTGCTGCCACGTTGCCTGACCCACTTGGTGAGACACCACAACGGACCATCAGACGACGGAAAATGCCTTGGAACTGCCCTGCAGTTGGATTGTTATTCCAGCCTCCTAAAAAAAAAAAAAAAAACCTTTACACACTTAGATTACAGAGATGTTTAATGAGGACAGTCAGAGTCATAATAGATATATCTTCTGAGGTTAAGTAAGGAAACTGTATAACCATTTTTTTCCCACAGGTAGGCTATAAAAGGTAAGTAAGGAAACTGTATAACCATTTTTTTCCCACAGGTAGGCTATAAAAGGTAAGTAAGGAAACTGTATAACCATTTTTTTCCCACAGGTAGGCTATAAAAGGTAAGTAAGGAAACTGTATAACCATTTTTTTCCCACAGGTAGGCTATAAAAGGTAAGTAAGGAAACTGTATAACCATTTTTTTCCCACAGGTAGGCTATAAAAGGTAAGTAAGGAAACTGTATAACCATTTTTTTCCCACAGGTAGGCTATAAAAGGTAAGTAAGGAAACTGTATAACCATTTTTTTTCCCACAGGTAGGCTATAAAAGGTAAGTAAGGAAACTGTATAACCATTTTTTTCCCACAGGTAGGCTATAAAAGGTAAGTAAGGAAACTGTATAACCATTTTTTCCCACAGGTAGGCTATAAAAGGTAAGTAAGGAAACTGTATAACCATTTTTTTCCCCACAGGTAGGCTATAAAAGGTAAGTAAGGAAACTGTATAACCATTTTTTTCCCCACAGGTAGGCTATAAAAGGTAAGTAAGGAAACTGTATAACCATTTTTTCCCACAGGTAGGCTATAAAAGGTAAGTAAGGAAACTGTATAACCATTTTTTTCCCACAGGTAGGCTATAAAAGGTAAGTAAGGAAACTGTATAACCGTGTTTCTTCCAAAGGTAGGCTATAAAAAAGATACACACTGGTGTCTGATGTGCCGTTTACTTTAGGGGGTGGATTACTTCATGAAGTGATAGCCACCAATAAGTGACCAGTCTGAGAGGTCTATCACATCAAAACATACTGTAAACTAGGGATGTATAGGTACTGTGTATATATATATGTATGTATATATATATATATATATATATATATATATATATATATATATATATATATATATATGTATGTATATATATATATATATATATATATATATATATATATAAAAAACTTCTACTATAATTTGCCCACCCAGAAGGTACCTAATATCCGGTCTGGCCCATGGACTAAAAAAACTAATTATAAATATGAAAATTATACCTGAAGCCCTGACAGAATTGAACAAAAGCTCCAAGTGATCCTGACTGAAGCGGTATGTGCAGACATAACGCTGAACTTGGAGCAGGTCAGGAATCATCATCAACAATGTGTCCACGTTGATGACAAAGCCAATGACTGACAGATACCTTCAAAAGAAAACGTTTCATCAAAAAGATCATGGCAAAACAAGACACCTCAAGAGCACCTAGTAATTGCAGTTATTGAAAGACATTAATTCACTTTCTCTATAAATATTCATAACATGTAACTCAACACATGGTGACAGAGATAGCGGCAGCAATACATGTTTTGCTCCAATAAAGTCCCTGAATGGTAAATGATTTAAGTGCAGTACAAATCTACTGGGTGCAAAATTACTGGGTGCTTCTTGAGAGTATAAGTCAGTGTCAGGAACAACTAGGAACTATATTAAAACTGAACAAGGATAGATTAAAAACAAGAACATGTCATACATACCATTTGACACCTCTATAACCTGAAAAACACTGAACACAAGAAGATTCCAACATGCAGAGACAAACATCATAAACAAGAAGAAAAAGTGCAATACAAGATATGCTCCTTAAAGCAGGAGGGACTCACATCACCTCCTGCCTCTGGTTTTGCAAACAGCAACATCATATGAACATACATACCATATTTGACACCTGTCCTGTATGACCTGAAAAATACTGAACAGAAGTCAACAGAAACAAAACTGCAGACAGCAAAACGATCCAAACCAGAGAAAGAGCATCTTATGAACTCGATGCGTAGCAAGAGAACAGAGCATCATATTAACTTATGATGTTGTGAACTTTTCGTGGAAACCATTCGATATTTTAAAAAAAAACCTCTTTGTTTGGTGGAGGGGTGTGCCATCTTTCATCACCAAACTGAGCAAGTATTCCCTGCCTCTCAACAAGAGCTCTACTCTCTCTGTCCAATTCAAAGCACCCAGAGGAGCTTTGTATCCCTTGGCACGGGGATTGCGGCTGTTCAGGATGTCAAACAACCTGTCAATCATCTTAAAAAAAAGCATAAGGCTCTGTTAACTGATATATCACCCATAACAGTAGTATCGTATCATGGAAATCAAATTATAATCTTTTATTTAGTACACAGCTCTGCTTGGATTTCCCTCTACAGGTAAGTATAAACAGAGATGGCTTTCATGCAGAATATGCAGTGTTATATAACAATGTTTGCATGTTATGTTACCTCAATGAATTCTGCTGTTGCTTCACAGTTTTTAAACTGTGAATAACCAAGGTCCCTCAGTGTGCGCAGTGCTACCACTACAGAGTGACTCAATGTTTGAGCAGCCAAGGACACCTTCATCTTCTGGCCATCAAATTGAACATGCTTGTTTGTTATCTTGTTGGCCGCATGCAGTCCATCTTTTGTTTGCACATTGTTGAGCTCAACGATGTATGACCAGCTGATTTCTCGAGTGGCGCTGGTTATCGGGCTGTAAGCCTGCAACATGTTGCGTGCCAGTTTCAACATGTGACAAGCGTCCATCAACACAAACACCCTGTCAGCGGTCACTGGATGTTCAAAGAAGGTTTTTAACGGCTCATGGGGGTTTCCCTTTAGCTGACACCCGAGCTGGTTGCACATGTTGACATTGGAGGCATGTCCATCCATTGTCATGCAGACCACTTTTATGCCACGTGCATGCAATTCCTCCAGAGCATGGACAACCAGGACCTTCTGTGTGTCTGGAGACAGAGACTTTGTGAGGTAGTAGGCAATTGGAGCTTTCCAATGACCCTGTATTCCTACCACCATAAAAACAAGCACCTCTGTGGCTAAATCGGTCTCATCCATGCCATTCCCCATATCCACATATCCAGACATTTTCTGGGTATGGGGATTGTACTGGACATGTTTTTTGATGGCCATGGCATCCAACATGAGGGCCACAGAGCCATATTTAGCAGGGTCTTCTTCACGTCTTCTCTTCAACATGTCCAACATCATTGTGTTGAGCCCAGGCCTGGCATCCACTGATTGCATCCACCTTTACAAAAAGAAAATAAATAGCTATTTAAGTGCTTCAACCCTTGGATCCCTATTTTGGGCACTTTTTCATTTTTTTCTATGATTGTTCTTTTTTCCAATACTTTGGAAGACATTTTCCAAGAAAAAAATAGTGAAAATAGCACATATACGCTCAAAACTTCTACATCAGTTCCCTGTTTGTTGTACATTATGTAGGGCTGAAGTGTTTTAAGTATTTTAACCAGTATGTTTAAAAAGTGTAATAAAAAAAAAACATGTACTACACCGTTGCAATGTATGTGGATGTGGCAGGGGAAGATGCAGAGAATCCCTCAGGTAACTATAGGCTTTCGGACCATGGAGGTGCAGTGTGAGGGCAAACTCTCTCTGGTCCTTGGTGTATTCATGGCCCCGCTTTGAAAAGAGGTCTACCTGAAGATCTGAAATTCAGTTAAACTAGTTAGCCAAACTAGTTAGAAAGTTCCCTTGAAATAATACCTTTATAAAGTCTGACAAAGAGTGTAAACAACATACAATTCAAGGTTGTATTATCAATTTATTTTTACCAGAGTGGAAGCCAAGCCTTTCATTCAACTCTTCATTTATAAGGTTCTTTTCTTTCAGATCTTCCAGAAGACTCTTTACGGTTTTCTTTGCTCTCCGTTCCCGGGTCTTTGCATTTTGCTTCTCCCGCTCTAGACTCTCCACTCTAGCCAAAGCTTCACTGAGTATGGCCTTTAGATGAGTAGGAGAATTGGGCAATGCATAGGAGTGGTCCTAGTAGAAAGAAGGATGAAAATATTTTCAGTGATGTTTATATCATACCACTCACAGTTGTTTGGTGCATAGCACTGCATATGTGCAGGCACACATTCTTAATTTCTTACCCGTAATATCACTGCCAGCACCATGAGTATGGGAAAGAGAGAAAGGGTGCGTGTATGAGAGAATGTCAGTGAAAGAAGGTGTGTACCCACATGGAAAAAACCTATATAAACATATGTTTCAATATAGGTTTTGATATAGGTTTTTAATATATGTGACATATATAAAATTGGCCGTTTTCCTATATTATATGTACATATATGTGTGCATATATATGTGTGCATATATGTATCTAAACTAAAACATTATGTCCAAAAAATTAATTAATACAAAAATAATAAAAAATGGCATTTTTAATCATTAAAAATAGCCTATACAATGTTTTGAGTTTGATAGCAAACACATCATACAGCTAGGCTATACAGCGTAGGCTAGTTAAAAATATAATAATTCATAATTTCTGAAGATTGACTGTGAGTCATTAGTCGCCCTTTTCTCATGGTTTCTCAAAAGAATTTATAAAATTAGGCTATAGAATAGGCTATAATAGCACCCCATCTGCACAACTGGGATTTGCTGGTTAGCATTAAATAACAGTCTCAACTGTTAAATAAGATTAAATAATATCAGATTTGTCTTATTTTAAATAAACACAAAAAAAAAACAGAGATGGAAAAAAATAACTTTAGAAATTTACTTTTGCGTTGTAAATGTTCAGTGATATCTGTGTTACTTACTCCGCGTTAGGTTGTGCACCGCGCTCCCCTAGCCTATACGGTGCTATTCTTCATTTAATCGAGAGTCTGGTGGTTGAAAGTTTACGGCAACATTAATTCAAGGTGAGAAAACAATTCTAAAGAAAGAGCAAGAAGGTTCACTCGGAGTGCACAGGACAAGGCTTGAGCTCGCACACGTATGTGAGCGAGAGCATGAGCCGTGAGACCATTATGAGAACGCATGCACGTCATTGTGAATTGCCTAGTGAAAGATATCCGCCTGAGAGAAAACAGAGAAATTTGCGCTCTACTCTCGTGTTACAATTATGTTCTCTCACATTTGTCATCAAAATAACGCAATAGAAACGGCCTCAAATTAATAAAACGAGAAGAACGTCATTTAAATCGGTTTTATTATTATGGGTTAAAAATGAATGTATAATATAGCATCCTGACGAGACACTTCATCGCCAGGGGCCCACTTGCGATGTGGGCAGGGCCCGGGTGCGCAGCGGGCCCCCCCGCCGCACGGGCCCCAGTGCGGCTGCACTGCCTGCACTGTCTGTAGTTACGCCCCTGCTTCTTACACACATATTATTAGACTGACCTAATTAAAACAATGATTACCAGAGAAAGAAAAGGCATACGGGAATACAAACATATACTGCATTGACTCCAACATGTTAGTAATCGCATCATAGCAAATGTTATTCTGGATATAGTTAATACTTTAAGTAATCGACAATTGTCCCTTTTGAGATTCAAGATTGAGTCCTTAAGCATAGTTTAAACTTTGACCGGAGTCACGAGTGACCGGGTCAGGATGGATTGCTCACACAAGGGAGGTATTGATAGGACAGATTCCTCTTTAAATCCGTTGATGGGTGTTTTCCTGTTCCGTCCGATAATACAAGAGGGTTTTGTGAGAGAATCAATAGATTTAATGTGATCAGATCCACGTGATGGGTTCTGATTAGTTTATTGCTGATGAGCTAAGAAGTCCTTTAGACAGAGTCCTTTGTTAAAAGAAGTCACGTCATCACTTCTGTTAAGGCTAGGTGTTTCCTGTCAGGAAATGGATCTTTTGGACCAAATGAAGCTTTGTTCAATCATGTTGTTCATTGATAAAGTCATTGGTAAGTTCTGTCAAGCGATGCCCTACATCATGAACTATCTCCTTCTGTGACATCATCCCCAATTAAAATTCGAAGAAGTCTAAGCAATGTCCAGTTTTCGTGGCCATTGCCACCAATTGTTCCTTTGGTTGAAAAAGCCATTGGAATTGGCTGATGTCTGTTGGTTTTGTCAGAGAAAATGTAAGCAAAGGTCTTTACTGCATGGTTCACTGACTCAATCATCTCAGCGATAGAGTTCAACTGGCATAATGCCCTCTAGTAGGTCATGTAAAACATCTGGTGGGTAGCCAGTGATGGCATGAAAATGTTGCAAAGTATCACTGAGTGGACAGCTTCCTCTCACTCTATACAGCTTCCTCAAAGAAGGATCTGCTTTACCTTCTCCACATGCCTGTCATGAGTGTCTTTAATGCTGAACCTCAGTTATTGTTGCCATGCAAAAACAGCAGAATCTCTCCGCAGTAAAACCCTCAAGGAATCCTGCCATAGGATAAGTACCAAGATTATCTGCTGATACATATAGGACAGTCCCTTTCACAGTTGCTCCCAACTGATCAATGAATAAACCAGTCTGCTCCAAATGAACAAGGTCCTTAACAAGTGGTTGTATGACTTTTTTATAGTCATTCTCCTTTACTATACCAGCGTTATAGAAAAGACCAAGTTGGAAATATCGTAACACTGACCTGTTTTTCACAGGTATGTTTGCCAACACCCAGTAAACTGCACAAATTTTGTGTTTACCTGTGGATGTTCCTAACAGATTGGCTTTAATGGTAATCTAACAATGTTATCCAAATTCCACCAAACAAGCAAATAAAGATCTCTGGCAATAAAAGTGACAATCATCCTGGAAGGTAGATCAGATATGGCTATTAAATAAGTAAATCACTTTGTAGCTAATTATTGGTGCGAGCGTGAAGATGGACTGTAATTTCACAATGTACGAAACATCACTGATTAACCCATGATTAATACTTTACGAAATGCTGCATTTTAAGTTAAAATATCAAATAAGTTGATTTCACAATAATATCTTGAGAAAATTCTTATGAACATATTGTTAATTAATGGCGATGCTGACAGAGTTTGCCTGGGAAAAATAACCCTCATGTTCAAACCAGTAGCCATCTTTCTTGCACAGAAAAACGATTAGGCCTAAAACTTCCATCAAATATGTTTATATCTCACAGGTAAAGTAAGAAATAAGTTGACATTTCAATAATCATACTATCACAAAATCATGAAGAAAATAGCGTTAATTAATGGCGAGGTAGGCAAAAAGAAAAAAGAATATTTTTGGTGACTAAAAACTAAATAACGACTTATATAGTGATGGCCGATTTCAAAACACTGCTTCAGGAAGATTCGGAGCACAAATGAATCAGTGTATCGAATCATGATTCGGATCGTGTATCAAACGGCTGAAATCACGTGACTGGCATTCCGAACAGCTGATTCAATACGCTAATTCATAACCCTCTGAAGCTTCCTGAAGCAGTGTTTTGAAATCAGCCATCACTAAATAAGTCGTTTTTTTTTTTTTTTTTGGCGCACCAAAAATATTCTCGTTGCTTTATAATATTAATATTGAACCCCTGTACTCACATGAACCGATTTAAATATGTTTTTAGTACATTAATGGATCTTGAGAGAGGAAATGTCATTGCTCCCTATGAAGGCCTCACTGAGCCATCGGATTTCAACAATAATATCTTAATTTGTGTTCTGAAGATTAATGAAGGTCTTACGGGTGTGAAACGGCATGAGGGTAAGTAATAAATGACAGAATTTTCATTTTTGGGTGAACTAACCCTTTATTCTATGTGGGTCACAGTGAAAATAGCATCAGCCTAATAGAATGTTATTTTGTTCATGTGTGTTTTGGACCGAGCCTGTTGAATTAGTTCAAAGAATTCTCTCATAATACTCAGACACTAACTGGTTGCCACCTGGTAATGCTGCAATCTACAGAAAGAGTCACAATTCACGAATACATCAGTGAATCTTTTTGGAGATTATAATTTAACAAAATTCCCACTATAGTCGCTGTTCTTCTAATAATAGTTGAATTGAGCAAAATTCACCTAATATCACGCACGGAATGACAGACGTTGCTCACAGTGATTTCATTCAAACAGCGGCTAGTGCTCTTAGGCCGCACCTCCCAAGCAAGATTCAGACTATTGTAACTTTATGCTACCTGCGTTCATTCGTCACTTCACACGCACACATCCCAGGGGAAAGCAACAGGAAATAAACCAAAAGACCTTTTCTGTCCACAACATGCACACAGAAGAATCACAACGCCACACTTAGACATGCTTTTTATAAAGCCACTAGCACACTTCGGTGATTGCACCGCACAGGGGTGCTCCATGTCAGAACGCAGATCCACGGCAGTGGGCGTGTCTTCCGAGTTGAAATATACACCATTAAGAAATAAAAAAATAAAAAAACAAATATTAAAGAAACTTAACCTGTCACATGTATATGGCTTTGTTTTTTAGGCCAGATAGTTAATGCTGCCATCTCTTTTCAAAGAAAACGAGTCAGCACTCTGTTGAAGTTACCTTATCCATGACACAGAGAAAGAAAGTGTTCAAAACCACATAATCACCCCTTATCAATGTGTAGTATGAACATCACAAAATATCAGAAAGAAAGCATGGCTTTCTATTTATTTGATTAAATTAATGAAACTTTGGTGAGCATAAGAGACTTCTTACAAAAAAAAAAGTTTTAGTGGTATATATCCTTTCTGAGAGTTGATAGACAATCAATACTAAGTGTTTGCTGGATGAACAGATTAATTGATTGTAATATTAATCCAACTACATCAAGTTAATTCTATTAACTGATCCAAATATTTATAATTAAGTTATAATTAATATTTCCCTTTTGAGATAATTTGCTACATCATTAAACAACAAATCTTTCAGGTTGTTTAAGCTAATTTCCCACCAAACCATCCCTAATGCCAAAACTAATTTTTTACGAATTACATAAATTAAAGGCGCTCTAAGCGATCCTGGGTGGAGTAACTTCCTGTTGACGTTCGAAGTGTTGTCAAACAAAACAGAGGCTAGCTAGACCCTCCCTTTATTTATTTATTTTTGTTTTTCTCTCAGTTGTCTTGTAGGTGGCAGAAGAGATGAGAAACACCTGATCCAAATTAGGAGGTGGAAATATAAGTGATCCTGTTACATGTATGGAGTGGGTGTCTCATTTCAAAGGCTGCATCCAATGGAGGTCACATTTGTTAGCCACGTATGTCTCATTTAAGAAAAGTAACAATTAGATTGCAAAGTAAGAAAGAAATGACAGTATTTCACACCTCAAAAAGAATAACAGTCAATTTTATCATGGTTACTTTTCTTAAATAAAACATCCTCGATGACGTATGCAGCCTACACTCAAAAAAATGATACGTTGGATTTACTTAATTTTATGTCAACAGGTTCCACATAACTTGGTTATGTTGCATTTAATTAACATTTATTTCAGTTAACTTAAGTTAAATTTATTACATAAGTTTAACTCAATGCCATTTAGTTGAATCAGGTTAACATTCTTAATTTTGTCCAAAACCATTAAGATGAATTATCCTAAAATTAATACCAAACAGAAGTTAGATTACAAGTAATCCAGTTTAATTGATTAGTTTATTTAGTGGATTTTCACAACTATTACAACCAATCAATCACAGAAAGCATTCGCTCACTGCCGACACAACATTCAAACGGCTGCATGCGTTTAATATTGTTAGAAACCATTGATGCTTTTGGGAAACATAGCCCAGAACAATTTTACTCATAGTAATTCAATAATTTAAGGACTTAAATTATTAATAATTTAATAACTTAAATTCAGATTAGAGGTATCGTATCGGTATCGATATTGGCGATTTTGGACTTAAAAGTATTGGTATCGTATCGAAGACAAAATAAGTGGTATCACCCATCCCTATAGTTAGGTGTTGTTAGGAGCCAGAAGATGTTTTTATTCCATCTATGACATACCCAAAATGTTTTTTAATATTTAATAATATTTTTATTATTAAACCAACTTTAATTGTTGTTAGCAGGTCCTCAACACAAAAACCATTAACATAACAGGAACTTTTAAATACCAACACAATAGAAAGTAAACATAAAAAGTCTCTCCATTTTCTCATGTTGCTAAAAACTGCTTAAAATAACAAAAAAATAACACTTGATTTCAACATTTACCCTCCCAGATCAGCCCATTTGCAAAGCATGATGGGAAGTGAAAGTCCTGTTTGATTGAGTCGTGTTTGAGTTTACTTGATTGAAACATGTTATTGGTTTACTTTCAAATTAAAATTTACTGATAATTTACTCACCCCCATGTCATCCAAGATGTCCATGTCCATC
Source organism: Megalobrama amblycephala (assembly GCF_018812025.1). Classification (NCBI taxonomy): domain Eukaryota; kingdom Metazoa; phylum Chordata; class Actinopteri; order Cypriniformes; family Xenocyprididae; genus Megalobrama; species Megalobrama amblycephala. The sequence goes on along the minus strand of NC_063057.1, from coordinate 38,784,148 downwards.
TCCCTTCAGTCGGAAAGAAATTTAAGGTTTTTGATGAAAACATTCTAGGATTTTTCTCCATATAGTGGACTTCAAACACAGACCCTTATTCCTCGTTTGGGATCGTGTAGAACACTTTGAAGCTGCACTGAAACTGTAATTTTGATCTTCAACCATTTAGAGGCCATTGAAGTCCACTATATGGAGAAAAATCCTGGAATTTTTTCATCAAAAACCATAATTTCTTCTCGACTGAAGAAAGAAAGACATGAACATCCTGGATTACATGGGGGTGAGTAAATTATCAGGAAAATTTGAACTAAAAAAAAAAGTGAACTAATCCTTTAAGTCAAAAAGTAATCGTTTCAAGTCAATTTAACACGAAGCAATTAAATTTGAACCAGAAACCTAATACAATGGTGTTGAATTAAAATAAGTTGCATCAAAAATATTATTTTTTTGAGTGTAAATGCTGGGACGCAGCAAGCTCCAGCAATCTCCAGCTGGCCTCTTGTTAACTTGCACAAAAGGGATCTTTTGTCATTTTGGACTTCTCAGATTGCATGAAATTGTATCATATTCTGTAAAACCCCTAAAATTATGTAATAAACTTCAGTCATTATTAAAGTAAGTAATATATAAGAATTTGACATGACAGTATTAAAGGTTAGTTATTTTAGTTATTTTATGTATATGTGGTGGGGAGGTGTGAAAAAGATAAGTGACTTGATTAAAGAACAAAATTAGTCATTTTTATTAAATAATTTCCCATTTATAATAAATAGTGTATTATTATTATTACTTTTATTATAATATAATTTTCCCCCCTTTGGACAGTAACTTTGTTTCTGTCAATAATAACATATTAGTAATAATAAAAACCCGATTCCAAAAAAGTTGGGACACTGTACAAATTGTGAATAAAAACAGAATGCAATGATGTGGAAGTTTCAAATTTCAATATTTTATTCATAATGCAACATAGATGACATATCAAATGTTCAAACTGAGAAAATGTATCATTTTAAGGGAAAAATAAGTTGATTTTAAATTTCATGGCATCAACACATGTCAAAAAAGTTGGGACAAGGCCATGTTTACCACTGTGTGGCATCCTTTCTTCTTTTTATAACAGTCTGCAAACGTCTGGGGACTGAGGAGACAAGTTGCTCAAGTTTAGGAATAGGAATAGGAATGTTGTCCCATTCTTGTCTAATTCAGGCTTCTAGTTGCTCAACTGTCTTAGGTCTTCTTTGTCGCATCTTCCTCTTTATGATGCGCCAAATGTTTTCTATGGGTGAAAGATCTGGACTGCAGTCTGGCCATTTCAGTACCCGGATCCTTCTTCTACGCAGCCATGATGTTGTAATTGATGCAGTATGTGGTCTGGCATTGTCATGCTGGAAAATGCAAGGTTTTCCCTGAAAGAGACGACGTCTGGATGGGAGCATATGTTGTTCTAGAACTTGGATATACCTTTCAGCATTGATGGTGCCTTTCCAGATGTGTAAGCTGCCCATGCCACACGCACTCATGCAACCCCATACCATCAGAGATGCAGGCTTCTGAACTGAGCGCTGATAACAACTTGGGTTGTCCTTGTCCTCTTTAGTCCGGATGACATGGTGTCCCAGATTTCCAAAAAGAACTTCAAATTTTGATTCGTCTGACTACAGAGCAGTTTTCCACTTTGCCACAGTCCATTTCAGATGAGCCTTGGCCCAGAGAAAACACTGGATCATGGATCATGTTTAGATACGGCTTCTTTTTTGACCTATAGAGTTTTAGCTGGCAACGGCGAATGGCACAGTGGATTGTGTTCACCAACAATGTTTTCTGGAAGTATTCCTGAGCCCATGTTGTGATTTCCATTACAGTAGCATTCCTGTATGTGATGCAGTGCCGTCTAAGGGCCCGAAGATCACGGGCATCCAGTAAGCTTTTCCGGCCTTGACCCTTACGCACAGAGATTGTTCCAGATTCTCTGAATCTTTGGATGATATTATGCACTGTAGATTATAATAACAATTTTTCTCTGAGAAACTCCTTTCTGATATTGCTCCACTATTTTTCGCCACAGCATTGGGGGAATTGGTGATCCTCTGCCCATCTTGACCTCTGAGAGGCTCTTTTATACCCAATCATGTTGCCAGTTGACCTATTAAGTTGCAAATTGGTCCTCCAGCTGTTCCTTATATGTACATTTAACTTTTCCGGCCTCTTATTGCTACCTGTCCCAACTTTTTTGGAATGTGTAGCTCTCATGAAATCCAAAATGAGCCAATATTTGGCATGACATGTGGCATGTGTCCCAACTTTTTTGGAATCGGGTTTGTACCATACTAATAATACATTTAAGAGTACAACTAAAAAATGAAAAGAAAAACAAACAATGAGGCTAAATTGGTAAACAAGTCACTTCATTCATCTTATGAAAGAGTGAAATGAATTAATGGAAAAGTAAAAAAGAAAATTGGATGTAGGGGATATGGTTCTATCCATTGGTTGTTGATCGGATGGAGGCGGATCTGGATTGCAGTCGATTGTAATAAAAAAAGAGGGGTTTATGAGAACAAAATGACTCAAGAATTTCTTACCAGATAGAAGTCTATTGTTTTCATTAGAAGACAAAGTTAAGAAATTTTGAATTTACATTTTAGAAATAAGCTCAAAAAAAGTTTTAAAATATGAAAAATATGGATGAATTGTTCACTATGAGATCAATAATCATTTCATGGCAAATTTAAACATTGAATATGTCAACTGCTAAATCTGACACTATGGTTTGGGAGAACTGAGTCACACTATGAGGTCATTTGGTGAAAGCACATGTACACAGTGTGACTCATTTCTTGTTCCTCTATTAGTGCTCAGCTTTCTGAAACTAGAAACATGCAACTCCTTAATTGTCTAGTCCTGCTTTAAAATGCAATCATTCTGAAAATCATTCTCCAAACAATGAACAGGTTTTCTTCTTAAACTGAAGTTACACAAAACCCTCAATAATAAAATGTACATGGTTGTTTCAATCTCTTTCAAATGCTCACCATTAAATTGACTATACTCTTTCTTGACGTTTAGCGTTTAACTTTGATTGGGGCGTACTCAGTGTGCTCAGCTGGGTCACTCTCTATGTGAGCTGGTGTGGTGGCAGTTTTAACATGGACTACAGCAGAATACGTCACGTCATCCTGGAGAAACAGGAAAAGATGGTGTGATTGCTGACACAGTATTCGAGAAGTTGTGAAACCATTGTGCAATAGTGAGTTTGTGCTGACCTGATTGTCTTGTTCTCTATTTAGTTCTACTTCATCCCTGGTCACCGTTTTCACATTTCTGCCTCCTACAACATAAAACATTTTAGCCAGAATGTTTTAATGTCATCAGAGAAATTCATCTAAATGTTGGTTTTCAATAGTCGTTGGTTTTATACCTATTATTCCATAGTGTTTCAAGAGTTTACAGCTCCATTAGCTGGTCATTTACAAGTATATCTGTAAAGAACGTGATTGTGTTCATGTACCTCTGCATCTCCAGTAGATAAATGCCAGTAATGCCAGTAATAGCACTGAGAGAATCACCCCCAACAAAATGAAAACATCTGTTGAGAAAACAGAAATACATGACAAATGCAATTTGATATAATAAAAGCTGCACACACAATTAAATGTTGGTTAGAAACAAAACTGCATGCACGCATTTTGCGTAAGAACATTGTTTTTGTTGTATTTTTTATAATATAATTTATCTGTTCAATAAAATACCTAACCTTACTCGCCTGCTGAGTAATAAAAACGGCATCTCCTCATTGCTTTTACAACATTTCAAATCTGAAAAGTCAAGCCCATGTTGATTCTCATTCTATTACAAGCTCTGTCTCATTCTCTTTTTGCCAGCAGACTCCTCTGTTCTAATTCCTCCGAGGTTTGAGATTTAGTGTGCTCCATGTCAACCTTTATCACTGGTTGTGATAATTAACCTATAACACTCCCACACCGTACATGTGTCAAAGTAGCTGGAGCAACTTTTCTTTATTTACGGATGTGAAGAGACACACACAGGCGAGTGACGTGTGTATGGCACATCCTTATTTTGCCAGGTTAGGCCAAGTGGCAACCTTTCCCAGATTCTCGTAAAGCCAATACGAAAGTGACTTAAATTGCAATTCATCGACTGGCCGCTAGGGACAGGCTCCAAAAGAGAGCAGAATCTCATTGACCCCCATGTTTAAATGCTCAACTTTACAGCAGAAAAAAAAATGTTTACAGCCTGGATCAAATTGTGGTTTTGGTCTATTCTGCTAATTTTGCCCTTCATGACAACTCTGAGGGGGGTGAATTTTTTTATAACTCATCCATTTAAATTATATTAAGTCTTAAAGTTCTGCATAACTAAGGGTGTGGTCACTTGAGTGACAGGTATATTGCCGCTGCTGTCTGTGAGCTGTCATGTTGCCTCATTTGGCATCTCTGCCATGTTTGTGCTTTTTTAGGGATTATTTTGTACTTATAAAATTATAATATATACAATTAAAAAATAATATAGCTTACTGCGTTAATAGTCGAGACTCGAGACAGATTTGCATCTGTGTAGATCTGCACGCATGTGGAAGATAAACAGAACACGTGTTGTTGGATCGTGGCATTGGCTAAAAGTTTTGTTCACCAGATTTACTACAATGACAATGGCAGGAGGATATAAAATGGATATTATAACTAAAACTGCTGCATTTTGAAAAATTATACTTTGGACACCGGCTCATTTGTTTGTGAGATATATACGATCATATACAGTTTTACAACAAAAACGCTGCTCAGATTGCATTATTTCTTGAACGATGATGGAGAGCAGATCATTCAGAAGAAATATGAGGCAAACAATGGATAATATATTAATATTTCATGGATTTAACACTTTTGTGGACAAAAAGTACTATTTTCAATGGACACTCGTGGATATTTTACCCAAGTGCCACGGATTGGATTAATCTCACAATCGCTATTTGATTACAAAGGTATGAAGTCTCGTTTTGATTTTGCGTGTTAATTTTACACCGACACAAATTATAATTACTGGTGCTGGAGCATCTATATTGTAAAAAAGATTGACCTTTTAGATTGACCTTTAGAACTTGATGAAATCAGTGAAATCCATCCAGACAGTTCTAAAATATAATCACTTATAATAGGCTTACCATAGTGAATCAGGGTAAGACAGACACTGTTTGTAAGGGTTGATAATGTATTGACCCAATATTTAAATGTTGGTAATTTTTTTATAAAAGTTACATAGGGAACTTTTAAAAATGATGAAAGATAATGATAAAATATTGTAATTGTGGTATAATGAAAATGACTTACTTTGAGATGTGTCATGTGGTTCAAGTTCTTGTGTTTGGTGTGAAGGTTGAAGTGTTGATAAACTGATGGATGTATGGATGTGTGGTTTCTCTGTCCTGAGAGTAACTGTCAATGATAATATAACAATGCAAACAGCATGTCATCCTACAAGTTTACCTCATTCCTCTAAATATTTAGATTCTTCATAAAATCAGTAGTAATGATGATCAAAGTAACATCAACAGAACAAAAACTACCTTCAACATGAAGTCTGGAGTAGACTGTTTGAGACGAGACAGAACAAACATAGTCTCCTTCGTCCTCTGCGGTCAGTGCTGATATGTGTAGAGAGAGATTTCCTGGAGATGTTTGATTCAAGAGTTTGACTCTGTTCTTGTGCCTCTCAGACTTTTCATTTGGGTAAATTTCCTTATATCTTTTTTCAACAATATACATCCATTGTATCTGTTCAGGTTTAGCCAGTAGTTCAGAGCATGAGCAGGGCAGAACCACAGACTCTCCTGCATATCCAGTCATCGGAATCGTTGCCTCTGTGCTCTGAACCAAATCACAGCCTAAAAAATATTAATACAAGAAAAAAGCCATGAATGAGCCACATTGTAGTAAAAACACAAGTAAAATTCAAAGGTCAATGAATGTACAATTTAAAGTCTGTCACTGGTTCTCCAAATTTCTTAATTTATTTTCTTCATTTTCAAATAATACTTTTGTAAAAAGAGCGATTCATATTTCTAGAAGAAGCATCACTTACCCTTCACTGTTAAATAAATGGATGTATATTGTTCAGTCTTACACTGATAGTACCCTTGATCTTCCTTTCTGAGGCCAGAAATGAGAAGAGACAGATTTTGTGGAGTATTTTCATTAAACAGCACACGTCTGCCGCTGTACTTCTCATCCTCAAATACTTTAATCCATCCTCGTCCACTGCGATGAAACCGCCATGTGAATGTGTTGACTGTAGCCTGAGGATGAGCGCAGGAGCAGGGCAGCACCACTGATCCACCTGTGTATCCTGTTATGTCTATTCTCTGACGCTCATCTGAAAGAATACAGCCTGAAAACAAGAGAGCTTGTCAAAAACGGACAAATGGGCTTTACTGGAATATATAATAATCAGGAAAAAGCTGAGAAGAGCTTCAGGTTTGTGTTCATGAGCAGCACTTTATTGTGTTTATTAGATCTCACAGTAATTCTCTTCTTTGAACGAACTGGACATTTAATATCAACAAATTAATCTCTGAAGGATTTTTGATCAGAAACTTGTAGTTTAATGCAATGTAAGTTATGTTCATGTAAATTAACTTGATTTTGAAAATGTTGTGAGGGCCTTTATTCAAACCTTAGCAACTTTTAATGAACACAGAAATGTTGCTCAAATCTCTTCACATTCAGTTTTATTTTTATTAATTTATTTATTTTTCTTTCATTTGTGTACACAAATACAAGTTTTAGTTTCTGTTTGCATTACTTCACTATTTAAAAAAAGAAGCCCTCCTGATTTCATCCTTTAGGAATTCAAAGTTTGAATATTTCTGCAATTGACAAATTAATTCAATGTTCTGCACGTGTGAACAGACACAGTCCTATCTTAGGAAAAGTACAAAATACAATTTTCTTAAATGTTTTGATGTTTTAATTAACTACAACCACTTGATACACTGATCTCACACCAGTTTCTTATAAATAAAAAATAAATAAATAAACATCTTAACTTACCAGAACTAAATTGAATCATAAAGAAGAAAAGATATAAATGGTCCATCATGACTGGTTCTCACTCACTAATGGCATGACTCTGTTTTGTGTGGGCTCTGTCTTTTTTCTTTTCTTTTTTTTTTAGTTCCTGTTAGCTCTTTTCAGAAACTACAACTTCCTGTTTCATGATACATCTCTATTTTTTTTCCCTCAAATTTAAGCAATATGTAAGCAAATAATCAAATGGTGTCATAAATAAAAAAACATTAGATTTAAATGTTTAGACTGCTTTTTTTATATGGCTTATTTATTTATAGTTATAGGTCATGGTTGGCCTCATGTCTAAAACTAAAACAAGCCACAGTTATTTCTCCAGGTTCTCATGAAAACCGTTTTTTTAATTAATGGTACTCTGTTTTATGAGTTCATCTTTGCCATGTTTGTTGTGTAAAAAGCCTGAGTGAAGCAGATCAGTAGCTCTTATATGTAATAAAAACCCATGAAAGATTTACATTATTTAAAAAATCCATGACGCATTTGGACAACGGGGGCACCATTTTGTTTAGCTGCACAGTGCGTTATGTCAATGACGTCAAATGCTTGCACTCATGCTCTACTGACACTATCCTGTTGCTATTTTTACCACAACAAGACTCAGAATATAATATATGATGCCACATTGTGCAGCTTTTGGTTGTAATAATTTCCAGTTGAAGGGCAACGAGAGAAGCGATGTAATTCTTCACTGTTTTACTAGCGATAAGAGGAGAAAAGAATGGGATGTTGTGCAGAATGTGGACATACAATGTGGACATACAAGCCATGCAAGTCTTAACACCAGGGGTTCCCTTTAAAACACATCCTATCATGCAGCATTTACACAAATAAACACCTAGAATTAAAATATTACATAAATAAAAATCCCATTAATATTAAATCATGAATTTAAAACTCTTTGTAGTTCTATGACCTATTCATAGGAGCAAAATGCCACCCCTGCAAGTGATAGTGGGACAATTGTGGCACTTTTATAATTTAATACGTTTTATTGTTGTTTTTTTATTTCTTATTGCATTTGAAAGCGTGCTCATAGACAGCTTTTTATACCAACACTTTGCTTTTGATAAAGCTATAGCTATATATTATGTCAGTCTCTTTTTTAGGACTTGTGCATGTTTGAGAAACAATGTACCGACTCTCTATTTCAGCAGCAAAAAATATAGTTCTACACAAAGATCACATCAGAACCATCCATGTCTCACAGCAATTGTTGCATTACCGAATGATTCAGCATTTTGAAAGAATCGGTTAAGTCAAAGATTCAATGGCTCATTCATAAACAACTGCCTCATTCTTGAATGAATCAGCTGTTTGAGGGTCAAAGATGAGATGTCACCATTTTGGTGTCCACATCAAATTAAATAGACTACATGCACGGTTACTTCCTGGTTGTCGCTAAGCTCGGGCATTTCCAGTGAACTGTTAGCTGATCATTCTGTAGTCGCTGTACATCGACACAAAACCATCAATGGTTGACTTTTTAATGTTTTATTTATGTTTTATTTTTGTTTTTCTTAAAATCTTAAGAAAACAAAAACTTTTCTTGTGAATTAATTTTGTAATCACAGCAGCTGTCAGTCAGTGCAGTGCAAGATCAAAGATTTCAGCACACTTGTAAAAACACACATTTTATTCAATTAATCTAACTAAAGTGCAAAATAAATATTTAATTTTTGAAGATTTTTTTCACATAAAAGTGTGAAAACTGATGGTCGAATTGAATTTAGCCGAGGAGGAACACTGAGATATTTATTTATTTATGTTGTATGCTGTCTTACGTTTGAATAACTGAATGAATGCTATGGCTGACTATTTAAAGGATTAGTCCACTTTTAAATAAACTTTTCCTGATAATTTACTCACCCCCATGTCATCCAAGATGTTCATGTCTTTCTTTCGTCAGTCAAAAAGAAATGAAGGTTTTTGATGAAAACATTCCAGGATTTTTCTCCTTATAGTGGACTTCAATGGCCTCCAAACTGTTGAAGGTCAAAATTACAGTTTCAGTGCAGCTTCAAAGGGCTTTAAATGATACCAGACGAGGAATAAGAGTCTTATCTAGAGAAACGATCGGTCGCTTAAAAAAAAAAAATACAACCATTTATGCTTTATAAACACAAAATATCGCCTTGAACGTACTTCCCGTTTCCGCATTCTTCAAAACGCTTACGCTGAATGTCCTACGCCTTTCTTATTCTACTTACGGAAAAAAACGAAACTGGTGCCAAGTTCGTTCCAAATCTTTTCTTCCTCTTCAATAGTTATAATCTCAAAAAACATGCATGAACATCAAAGGTATGTTGAAATATATAGTATAATACAACTTACCAGAATGTATCACGTCTCATGTAATCACTTTATTTGTGTTTCAACCGCGGAAAACGCCAATAAAACAGCTTGTGAACAATATAAGTAAGTAAGTAAAGTTTATTTATATACAGTAGCACCTATCACAGACAAGGAGGGGTCACAAAGTGCCTTACAATAAAAATAAACAAATATACTCTACAAATACCATCAATACAAACAGGCAAATCGAATTGTTAATTAAAAGCTTGTCCAAAAAGATGTGTCTTTAGAACCCATAGTGCTCAACTTTAAAGGAAGAGAGTTCCAGAGTCTTGGAGCCACTGCACAGAAAGCACGATCACCTCTCGTCTTAAGACGTGTTCTGGGAATAGTTTAAAGGTCTTGGCCTGAAGACCTAAAAACTGCTCTTTGTATACACTGTATTTAATAGATGTCACGTTTAAACGTTCTACATTTAAAACGTTTTATTCAATTTATTACTTTATATTAATATAAAGTATACTTTTGATTTATATTTTATGTTGCTCACACAAGTGGCAAAACATTTATACATAAGCTTTATGAAAATCACAAACACTTTAAATTAAAAATTAAAATAGACAAACAGGCGACTCGTTTTTTCTTTCCTTTTACATCTTTTTACAAGAAATCCCTCAGGTCATGGAGAACTTCACGAAGATACGAGTTCTATCTATGTCTCCTTGTTCACCTAAATGCCAGGTAAGGTGTCATTTTCCTTGCTTTACCCGAAGGAAAATAAAGTGTTGGCTGTGCAACAGAAACTTTAAATGGGGGGTATAATGCTATTTCATGTATTCTGACTTATTTACACTGTAAAAGAGTTGGATTCTCATAGGCCGTAAGGTGAAGCCGTTTTTCGTTTCATCTCGTTCCCATATATGGGGCACTAAATTATTTTCATTCCAATAAAAAGATCTATTGGTTTTGAGCGATAAAATAAAAGTTCTCCATGTATAATCCTGCAGTTTATGTTTTATTAGTGTTTAAAGTCGGCAATAGTTCCTTCCTCGCGTAATTGTATTTTCATCATGAGTGATTAGGCTTCGCGTCACGTGCGGGAAGCACGACCAATACAGTGGCCACTTTTTGGAACGGCGTTTAAACATGATTCCAAGATGTCTGCGCCCTTGTTGTCAATATCGAGTAGCGAAGAAGAGGAAATTACGCCGAGACCGTCTTCTAAACTCCGTAAAAAGGATTATAAACAATGCTATATGCATCTCGCGCCCATAAAGAAAGAAGAAACAAAGGATTTTACACGCACACGATGGGATACATACAGAAATAGCGTCAAACGGTGGCTTGGTTTGCACGGTGAGAATCAGAGAATAGCAGAAACATACAAACATTGTCTAGAAGTGGAGTTTGAAAATGTTCCCGAAGACGCTGGGTTTCACTCCACTTGCTACAGGCGTTTCATTGACAAAAAGCGCCTGGATGCGGCAGAGAAACGTGTCATACGGCATCCTGAAGTTCAAGATGCTCACAAAGACCAGTCTGTGTCATCGAGTAGTAGTACCTCAACAACTGAATGTCCTAAAAAGAAACTTAGGTCCAGGACGGGCCTGCCAGTAGCTTGTGCAGGTCCTGTGCTTCCTGCCTTGTGCATAATTTGTAAGAAAACAGACAAGTACATTACTGTGGCAGGCAAACGCCAGAAGGACCATCTTTCACAGGCAGAAACGTTGTCTGCAGGTGAGTAAACACACACACACACACACACACACACACACACACACACACACACACACACACACACACACACACACACGTTTTAACTTTTAAGTTTTATGCTATGTGCTGGATACCATGGCTAAATTTAAATTACAATTACATGATTTATTTAATGTTTACAGATTTTCATTGTTTTGCATACAGCTACAGCCAGAACACTCAATATTGTTTAATGGTTAACAGTTTTTATATTATGGTTTTTATTTACAATATTGTTTCATAATATATAATATTATATACTATTTATTTACAGGCCAGTTGCTGAAAGCTGCTGAGATGAAGGAAGACACTAGCATTCTTGTGCATATTCAAGACAAAGACTGTGTGTCTCTGGAGGTGCGATACCACAAGACCTGTTACAGACAGTACACCAGGTTCTTGACAAAGTCTACTGCAACAGTTACTGGGACCTCAGAAGAACAGTGAGTTATTATATTACATTATCAAATGATAATTAAAAATTGTAGTACATTTCCAAGGTAAAACATTGTCTACATAGTCTGTATATTTGTCTCTAAACACAGTTTTGACTGCAAAACTCTTGGCACAGTAATTCAATATGATGAAATGTGTAGTGGTTTGTGAGGGGTGAATGAACAAGTAATGTTTTATTACCAATTATTATATTTGATATTTAAAATAGAAGCCATTGTGAAATAGTTATGGCACAAAATAATATGTCTTTTCTGTTTTTTCTGTTGTATTTTCAGAAATGAGCCAACCTTCGATGCTAGCTACAGGATCTTCTGTGAGAGGATCATTCGCCATAGAATAATTGTAAACCAAGAGGTGCTGACACTGATGCAGCTAAGAAGGATCTTTTTAAATCTTGTGAAAAAACATGAAGATCTTGATGCTTCAAACTACAGGTAATTTAAATACCACAAGTTTCTTTTAAATACGTAGCTTTGGAAATAATGTTTATGCAACATTTTTATATATCTTTATACCATTGTGATCATCTTTCACTGTATCTTTGTTTCAGGCAGGATAAATTGAAGAGGAGGTTGATCCGTGATTTCCCCCAGCTGGTATTTCACTCGCCCAACAAGCGCAACATCAGTGAGCTGGTATTTGTTGAGACACTGTCTGCAGATAAGCTGATCGACAGGCTCCCTCATCCATCAGGTACAGAAACAACAGAGTCAACTGAGGCAACTAGCCAAAGTGACTGTGAAAACACGCCAAGTACAACAGCTGATCCGCAAAGACAAACTTCAGTGGCCTCTGTCAATACTACAGAGAGCACAAGGACACTTTATAGTGCAGCATTGATATTAAAGAATCTTCTATGTGACGCTCCTGGTATGACATGTCCATGGCCACCCACGTCAGATGATTTAAATGTGAGTGAAGCAAAATCTGTTGTGCCACTTGAACTGTACAATTTGATTTCCTGGATTATTGGTGCAACTGAGGAACCAACACTGGCCCATTATGTTGATATTACAGATGATTTGAACCTAAAAGTGATATCTATTTGTCAAGACATTGTGTATCTCGCATCTAAGGGCCGGAGGCAGACACCCAAATCATTGTGTCTTGGTCTAACCATTCGCCATTTAACAGGTTCATCACAAATTGTGTCACTTCTAAATAGACTAGGACATTGTGCATCATGGGACACAGTTGTCAGTCTAGACAGTAGCCTTGCCCAACTTCAACTAGTAGAGGGCAGAGACAGAATACCAAAGGGGTTCTCAAAGAAGGTTCCTACAATACTTGTGTGGGACAATATTGACTTTGGGGAGGAGACATTATCAGGTCGTGGAACTACTCACCACACAAATGGGATTATGCTGCAAAGTTCTGTAGTTCAACATGTGTCAACAACAAACAGACAACCACTACAGAAGGGAGTTACCTCATTCAAAGCACCCCCTTGCATCCCTATCGAACAGTACCATCAGTCTAAAAGACAAGGACCACAGAACTTGTTTCATCATGAAAGTGTTCCATTACAGGTAGACACATACAAATTAAACACCATGTCTGCTGCACAAACTGAACTGGCATATGTTTTTTTAAAGTTCATAGATGCTGAAAGATGTACAATCCCAAACTGGACAGGTTTCCATACATTGCTTCAAGGTGATGGCACTCTGCAAAAGTCAGCACTGTATTATCTTCCAGTCATTGAGGCTTCACCAACAGAGATGTCAACAGTAAACACAATCCTGAAGCGAAGTGTCCAAATTGCTGATCAGCTAGAATTGGACCATATAGTGTTAGTTTTTGACCAAGCTATATATGCCAAAGCTCAGCAAATCCGCTGGAAAGACAACGACTTTACTAAGCGTATAGTGATTAGACTAGGTGAATTTCACACATGCATGTCCTACCTGAGCATTCTAGGAAAAAGGTTTGGAGATGCAGGACTGCAAGACATACTCATTGAGTCTGAAGTTGTTGCCCCAGGATCCATCAGTGGAGTGATCAGTGGTCATCACTACAACCGCAGCATGAGGGCACACAAACTTCTGTATGAGAGTCTGCAACGCATCAGATTTCTCACCTTCTTAGACTCTTTGCCACCAGAGGAGAGAAATGAGTGTATGGATGTCATGAATGAGATCAAATGTGCATTCCTGGACAAAACCATGGATGTTTTGTGTGCAAATGAAAAATTTGACGAAATTTGTTCAAAATATGTAGACTTTGTAAAAAGAATAAGTGCAGAAAACCCAACGTTTGCCTTCTGGAGTTCATACATCGACATGGTACAGATACTCCTTCTGTTTGTGAGAGCAACACGAGAATCGGACTGGCAGCTTCACCTGTCAACAGTGCGCTTGATGATGCCATGGTTTTTTGCTTATGATCGTGTAAATTATGCTAGGTATATACCTTCATATTGGCTGGAAATGGTCAATTTGCCCCTCACCCATCCTTCTTGCCACAGTGAGCTCAGTGTTAAAGGCCAGTGGACTGTCCAACGTCAAAGTGTCCATGGATTTTCCTCGATTGCTTGTGACCAGGCCATTGAGCAAACATGCAACAGGGATTCCAAGACAAAGGGTGGTTGGACAGGGATAACACAGAATCGAGCTGCAGTATATCGGTGGATATTGTCTCAACATGAAAGGGCTGCCATAGCAAGACAATGTGAGGCAATGGCTGGTAAAACTCCCGATATAAGGAAACGTAAAGACCTTGACAGCACACGAATTCATGCTGATGAAAAGGCTGTGACCAGAATAATTTCCACCCTAGGTTGTATGCTGAATCCTTTTGACACACACCAAGATGGCATTGTGTGTCTTAGCTCTGGGACAGTCGCAGCTGAAGAAATCATGAGGGATTTGCTCACAGCTCCGGAAAAGGGGGAAAATGCTGTCAGAGAGTTTATGGACCAAAGACTGTTATCACCATCAGTTGATATATTTGCTCCCATCAAAACACAAAAACTAAAGACCTTCAGTGACCAAGCAAAGACAAAGAAGAAATCGGCAGCAGGCAAGGAAGTGATTCTGCGTGCCGACAAGAAGCTATTCTCCAGACTACTCATCATAGGTCAAAGTAGAAAGATAGAGCTGCGGGAAATTCTGTCCTACTCCTTGGGAACTGTGTCATATCCTTTAGCCAGTGCTGATGGTTCACTTGCTAAAACAAACAAATCAGCTTTAATGGATTTATTGGAAACCAAAGGTGAAGAATGTTTAGTTGACAAAGTTCCGGCAGATGGAGCTATTCTCTTCGATGGAATGGCGGTCATTCAAGCCATTCGGTCCATACCAAGTACCTTTGGAGAGCTCGCCGAGACCATACTGCAGTACATAGTCAAGCTTGCTCTGAAGTACAACTGTACACGGATAGACTTTGTGATTGACCAGTATCCGGAAATGAGTATTAAAAATCTAGAACGTTCACGTAGAGCTGGTGGTGGTACACAACTGGTGAAAATTTATGGACGGGATCAGAAGACACCAACACAATGGAAAAAGTTTCTATCAGATGGAACAAACAAAGAGGCACTGGCAGAATTCCTCTATGTTGTGTGGCGAGATGCTGATCTTACCACTGTGGGCAAGGACTTAAGCTTGTACATAGCACATGGAGACCTGTGTCACTGCGTGAACGTAATGCAGGAAATAAAGACTCTCAGTGCTGTTGAAGAACTGACATGCGATCATGAGGAATGTGACACCAGGTTGTTTTTACATGCACAACATGCTGCAAATGAACATCAAACTGTAGTCATCAAGAGCCCTGATACTGATGTGGCAGTGATTGCTTTAAGTCTGCAGCCAGATTTACCATGTAAGTTGTATTTTTTCACAGGGGTTGGCAACAAAACAAGGATCATTGATTTAGCTAAGTTGTCATCAGCTCTTGGCACCAGTGTGTGTTTGTCACTTATTGGGATCCATACCTTCTCAGGTTGTGACTCTACAAGTGCCTTTTATGGCAAAGGCAAAAGAAAGGCATTTTCTGTTGCTTGTGAGAAAGAGGAATACCTGAATGCATTTACAAATCTGGGTAAAAGTTTTAACCTGGACCAGTCTACCTTTGACATACTTTGCAAATATGTGTGCCACCTCTATGGCCAGTCATCTGCCGAAAATGTGAACGATGCAAGATACAAAGCATTCTGCATGGCATCATCAGCTTTGCCAGAACTATCCATGCCTCCGACATGTGATGCACTACACCAGCACTGCAAAAGGGCAAACTACCAAGCAGCCATAATGAGACATTCTCTGAAAGCTATGATGTCTGCCCCTTCACCCGTCGGCAATGGATGGCACCTTGAGAATGGGGAGTTAACAGTAACCTGGATGACTAGAAATCCTGCACCTGAAAGTGTTTTGCAGGTAGTCCACTGCAGTTGCAAGCAAGGCAAATGTGAGACTGGAAGATGTTCCTGTATGTCTGCAAGACTGTCTTGTACTGATTTTTGTCGGTGCCAGAATTGTGTAAATGTTTCAAAGGAAACAGAGGAAAGAGCTACATGGGATGGCTCTGATAGTGATAGGGATGATACTGATGAGTAAAGATGTGCTGTGCATTATCTTAAGCTGATTTTCAGTTGTAATGAATCTATTGTGGAATTGTTCATTTTTGGCATTATTCATAATTAAGGGGGGTGTGGTCACATTTTGAGTCATTTCAGCCAACTTGGGCCAAAGTGTGCTGCTTCTTTATGTTTCTGTGATTACACAGTGCCTACTGAAAATTTTGATGTATAATACATCACAGTTTTGCTAAAATTACAATGTGTATGTTTAATTTTACTTGGTGCCAATCCATGAAGTTGAAGCATATTTTCTACAAATTTGCCAAATTTTATGGTCTACATTCACACTTGAGTATTTAATGCACCAAAACCTTTCTCAAATGTTTTGGTACATGTGTAAAGGTCAGTTTGAGAGAGATTTTGTGTTGCTAAAATGAAAATAAATAAAGTTATAAGCAAAACCAGCAGCATAAGATTTTATTTTTTTTAAAATTCACAATTATACACATTTATGGATCGTGACAAAAAACTGCAGGATATTTTGCGGAGAACTTTTAACATAAAGTCCAAAAGGGTGTTGTCTATGCAAAAATGCATTTAAAATGTAGTGCCCAGGCGTGGGAACGAAAATCACTTTCTAGCCACTTTTTCCTTGTTCACCTTATGGCCTATCATGCTAAACATGGCCAAAGTTTCAAAACACGAGTTGGACGAATGATGGAGTATTTCTGTTCCAAAAATTCTCTTCCAAAGTGTCACAGGTGTCGGATTTTTTTTTTTCAAGCATGGTCCTGAGTGATGTCAACGAGGGCGGAATTTCCTTATACGGGCACTTTTCCCGGAAGGGCGCACGCCGACCAAAGCGAGAGAGCAATAGCACACCCATCAACGCACGTTCAGGTTTATGGAAGTCGCCGGCAGCGACCGGTCACATGACTGCACGAAATCAACAATGTCACCAAAGAAGTGTGTTTTTGATTGTGAGGGAAAGATAACCTTGCTTCCCAAAGAACCCAGTGTTAAGTGGAGCTGAGAGATTTGTGCTCAAGCAATACATTGATGCGCTCTCGACATTTGTTATTAAAATAACCATAGAAACTGATCGTTACAATCACTTTTTTATTGGTTAAAATGAATGGAGAATATTTTGTGTTTTTCTGTTTTAATCCAGCGTGGTGCAGCGCAGCAAAAATAGTAGGGATGTCCCGATCACGTTTTTTTGCCCTCGAGTCTGAGTCCGAGTCTTTTGATTTTGAGTATCTACCGATACCAAGTCCCGATCCAATACTTCTATAATACATAAAAAAGAATAAAGAAGAGCGAAAAAACAGATCCAGAAACAGTGCTTTTCAGGTTTTTCAGGTATCTAACAGTAATCAAATAGAAATCAAATTTAAAATATCACTGCATATTATCTTTACTGTATAAAATAAATAATGATTAATCATTACTGAAGTTACAAAAACTATTCAGTCAAGAGCAGTGAGTGATTTCTTTGTTATTTGTTGTTTGATTTAACATTAAATACAGGCAGCAGGAATAGTTTTTTTTTCCCTTTAAGACATGCACGATCCAGTACATATACTGTTACACATGCGCTGTCTTTCTCGACTAATATACGTTCATTTAAGACATAACCGACTATGTTTGCTAGGATACTCGCTAAGACGGGCATGTTGACATAATTTTTTTATGAATTTGTCCGCTAAACTGCAAGACTTGAAAGAGAAGTCAGTATTTACGCGCTGACTGAAATAAGCGTGTGCGCGCTTCAGATGAGCGCACACAAATCTTCTCACAGCGCGTGCGAGCTCTCTTTCGGGTCTTGTTCTTGAAGGTTAAAAACAGCAAGGCTTAAATGAGTTAGTTTAAACACAGACAGCAACGTGTGCTGTTCAGGTCTCGCCTGCGCTCGCGCGCTATCAACACCCGCGTGATGACGGTGTAAATGACTGGACATTAGAGCAGACAGCACTCGCAGTTAACAGTTTACAAAGAGTGACTGTTTTGTCCACGCTTTCTGATTATCGTTGTTGTAATGTTTTGTGCATCCATCGACTGAAACATACATTATCTGAACTCTGTCTGTTTTTAAACAAACCATATTAACCAATAGATGCGTCGTCATTCGAGATGGACCGCGGTGCAAGTGCGTACCGAACCGTAAGTGGAGAACCGTACGTTTCGATTTTTTTACAGAGAACCGTTGCACCCCTAATACATATATATCCGAGTCCTGATCGGGAGGTAACGTCCGATTCCGATCGAGTCTGAAACCACGTGATCGGGCCCAATTTCTGATCATGTGATCGGATCTGGACATCCCTAAAAAATAGACTGTACATAATCACATCCGTGTGCAGTGTCTAACCATTAATATGGGCGACTGCATACACAATGCAAACAGAGTAGACCTATGTGTGAAACAGGCGTGTGCGCCATTGTGCACAATGTTTGTATACTTTAACCTCTGAAGATAATGGGGGGTCGCGAGACACTGGCATCGTTATTTTGGGGGTCATGGATTGAAAAGTTTGGGATCCCCTGATCTAGGTGACAAAACAAATCCCAATTTAACCTATGTTTATTACACACATGCCAACTCAATAAAGTTGCACCACCACTTCATGCACCACACTTCATCAAACACACAAAAGGGGCAGAAACAGAAATATTTTCCTTGTTCCTCTATTCTTGTTGACTCTCATTTCTTTCTTCCTTCATCCAGTAGTTATTTTAACAGCAGGATTTCTCAATAAAAATGACATGACAGTGCTGATGAAATCGTTTTTTTTTTGTTTTGCCAGTAAGCAGGCCATTATAGCAGTTTTAGAAATGTTGCGCAAAATATACTGTACAAGGCTGTTTCAATACATACATCAATAATGTTCATTAGCAGTATGAGGGACTAAATTAGTAAAATGAGGACTAAAATTAAAAAAAAAAAAAAAAACCAACCTGAAAGAAAAAAATACAGTGCAATCATAAAACTAGCATGCAATGACAAATGAACAGTGTCTCACTTTACTATGCTTTCAACTTTGTGGCAACAAAGTTCTTCCTCTGTTTCAGCATATCAACATCCATACAGGAAAAGAAATTGACTTTTTCTAACAGAAATTACTGTAATAGCCAGACATGTTAATTAGAAGACCATCTCCCCATTTGCCCATGTACTGTAACATGTAAAGGACATAAGCTCGATTACTAGACTAAACACTGTGAATGTGAATTCTGTTTAAAATGGAAGGGGGGGGAGTTAAGTCCGTTCAGCATTGGTATTGACACTCAATGAGCTCCACTACATTATTCTGTGTGTGATCAGGTGGGAATGCCTTTTCAACATAGACTATAGCAGAACATGCCACTTCATCCTAGAGAAAGAGGAAAAGATTGTGTTCATACCAGAATTAACACTTGCATAGACAGCATTCCATGAAACCGGTTGTAATTGCAGTTTTATTTTTTATTCTGTGGCAGAAACAAGCTTCCATAAATATTCTCAGACAGGAAGTTTTGAAACATTCTAACATCAGAATTTAACTTAAAATGTCTTATATCTTCAAATAAACGTTTACTTTATTAACACTATCAGT
Source organism: Megalobrama amblycephala (assembly GCF_018812025.1). Taxonomy (NCBI): domain Eukaryota; kingdom Metazoa; phylum Chordata; class Actinopteri; order Cypriniformes; family Xenocyprididae; genus Megalobrama; species Megalobrama amblycephala. The sequence goes on along the minus strand of NC_063057.1, from coordinate 38,764,433 downwards.
CCAAAAATAAATATACAGTAAATAGAAAATCAACTTAAATAAAGCTACAATGATAAATAATACAATGTAGACCTACAAACATGTTCAGATTAATTGTATATCAAATGTTTGTTAACGTTGTTATAAAAATTAACATAAACAATTGATATTATACAATATAATTGAACACGTTTGTAAGTCTATCTTGTATCATTTATCATTTATCATTGTAACATTATATATATATATATGTTACAACTGCTGAATCATTCCCAGACTGAACTGTCAGGAGACACAAAAGAGGACAGTGCTACAAGAGGATTATAAAATCATTGTTTTAAGTGTGAAAATATAGCAAAAGTAACACAGAAATTCAAAAACAATGGACTTGTGACGAGGCCCCTGAAATAATCAGGCCTTTATTTTAAGCTTTCATTTAGTGATGAGGGATTTTTTTGCTAGACGTAGAGCAGGAGAAATACCATGCGAGTGTCTCAGAGCTGCAAAAGCTATGAAAAGAGAGACTGTTTATCTCTCAGAGTAAGAAGCAGCCTGCAGAAGTGACATACATGATTTTGTCCACACTGGAACTACATTCACACACCACATGTGAAAGAGTCTCGCTCAACCTCCTCTAAAGTCTCATAAAAAATCATCCCAATCCCTTCTTGTGTTGAGTACTTCTTCTTCACAATGTTTTTGTTTCTTTTAATATTTTATGCAATCTAGAACTCTAACCTGCCACGCTTCCGTATCTCTCAGTTAAAATCCTTTCTTCCCGCTCTCCCAGAAAGCTGCCGTAATTTCATGATGGAAAACAAGAAATTACCGTAATAAGCCATATATTACTGAAAAGTGTATTTTGTCTACTGTCAGGAGCCATTTGAATTATTTTGATAATGTTCAGTTGGTTGAAGAGTTACGATAACATGAATACAGCTTGGTTTGATGTGTTGCCAACGACACAGACGGTTTAATAATTAATATTAAATTATTAAATTTAACATAGCCCAATTTGATTTGCTCTTGAACAAGTAATAGATTAATAAAACCAAAGATTGCCCGTTTTATGTACCCAAAATTAATTATATCTCATGTTTATCCACTATAAGAGCCAGCGGCAAATCCCAGAAGCACTGGCCGAGATGAAGCTGTTCTTGGCGGGTACACGAGCACTGAACGGCCGCTGATAGCCTGGAGCTCACATCTCTGAAAACATCTAAACAAATTGTAAAATAGGTGCTATAATTAAATATCAGTCACATATTTCAGATCTAAACAACTACATTCTCACCTAAAAAAATCTTAAAACTACAGTTCATGGTACAAAAAGTGTAGTATGTAGTACTGCTTCAAGCAGAGCGATACAAATGGTGAGAAATGTGTGTGTGTAACATACAGATTTTCTTTTCTTACTGGCTGAATGTTTTGTGCCCAAGATTTAATTTAAAATAAGTTTTAAAATATATGAATACATTTCTGTCTGTTTTTTTTTCCTGGTTTTTGGCAGCTGTAGTACCTTTTATGGTTATTAGAAGAACATTAGAACATTAAAATCTAAATAAAAAAAAAAAAATAAAAAAAATTATAGCAGAAGTTAAAAAAGCCCTAAAGGCCATGGATTATTATTTTTTTTCTATCTTGTTTTCTCGTGATCATGACTTAATCTCTTCTCTAAATTACACAAATGTGCCAACAGATGGCAGTATATTACCAACTATAACTAGTGATGCGCTGTAAATATCCACTTTACTGTATTAGTTCATATTGGCTCAGATTGTACGAGTTTCAGACAGAGATAGTTTTCGTGATCGCTTTATTTTGTGCAGTATTGTGTGCCTTAAATGATTAACTTAACTGTTAAATGACTGATTATAATTATTTTGCTTGAAAGTGTATCTGTTATCGTTCTGACTAGTTGCCTCACCACAGTTTCATGACCGAATAGTTCAGTGTGATACTAAACGTATTGCTTATTAAAACTAATTTTGATGTCACTGTATAGTATTCTGTTTGAACCTTATTGTGTATCTTTAAGACGCTATTTTAATCATTGCAGTTTCAGTGTTCGTTTACCTAAATATGTCACTTAATGTATATTGATAAGAAATATGATTTATAGCCTATGTCATTTAATTGAGAGATATGACCTATTGTATTTTCTACATTTCTTTGTAGGAAACAACACACATACACATAAACACGCTTCTCAAACAGCAAGATTGTTTTAGCCTATATCAACTGAATTAAAGTTTTTTTGTTTTGTTTTTTTGGAAATCTGGAGTATTGCACCTCTTTTTAATGGAAGATAGGAGGAAGACAGTTTAACACACATGATATCACAGCCTATCCTACATGACGAATAAAAATAACAAACACATTATGTAATATATATATATTTAAATGAGTACAGAAAATAAAGTGGGTTTAATCTAAAAGGTTTTAGAATTATAGAATAATCTGGCATCTTTCTGAAGGCTCTGCCTGCGCTTGAGATGCTCTGTTGAATATTGTGTTACACAAACAATATGTTTAGCGTACATTTATTGAACAGTGATTGATTAGCCTATATGTATTTATTTATTGTAAACTTTATTATTAAGTGAAGTAAACATTTAGCTGAAATATCAGCAAGATATAAGAGCGCATGTTTTATCCGTCGATCAGATGCGCGTCAAAGTTGTGTTCGTTACTATAGCAACAGTAGAAGCCAGGTCAGGGCCGGCCCTAGCTTTGATGGGGCCCTAAGCAGAATTGCATTTGGGGGCCCCTCGGTTAAAATAACTTATGATAAACAGTATCTTTTTATATAAAAAATAAATGTAAATGTCTAGAATGGACAATGTTAAAATAAATACTTAAATAATTACATAAAATGAACAGTTTAGATGGACCTGTAAGAACTGAAGATAACAATAATAAATATGTTATTAATATTAAAGGGATAGTTCACCCAAAAATGAAAATTCTGTCATTTACTCACTCTCATATTGTTCCAAATCTGTATGAGTTTCTTTCTTCTGTTGAACACAAAATAAGATATTTTGAAAAAGCCACCAACTGTTTGGTTATACCAACATTCTTCAAAATATCTTATTTTATTTTGTGTTCAGCAGAAGAAAGAAATGTGAGAAATGTGTAAAATTAATGATAACAGAATTTTCATTTTTGGGTGAACTATCCCTTTAAGAACAAGGGCAGCATGTTTACTATTACTCAGAAGCATGCCTTCTCCATCATTTTTGTTTCTTGTTCTCTTGGTGTATCTTCTGAACTATGTTGCAATGGTGGATGCACTATATTTCTGCTCCGATCCTGCTTAGTGAATAAAAAGCAGTTGCAAATGATTTACAAAATACACATATCCCACTCATCTTTGCATAAATAAAATGCGCAACACTTTATATTTTACTACCAAATTATATGTATTAAATAATTTAACTTGTAGTCATATGTTTTCCTTGACATCTCACGATTTCGGGGCATGTGAGGTTCCAAACATAATGCATGATGGGATACGCTTAGCCTCGAATAGCCCTCAAGAAGCGGTATTCAAGGTAGTGTGGGTTTAGTGTGCACTAAGGGCACTGCACTTGGGCATTTTTAGATATGGGACAGTCTTGCGCACTTATTCGCGTGCGCGAGCTCTCAAGTGGCCAAGACCGCAAATGTGGGTATTTGGACAAGGCATTTGAAGGACGCGCGAGACGCGCCCGAGCGCGGAATGTGAAGTATACCCGGGGCTTTAGGCTTCTGTTTCTTTAAGACCGGCACGCATCTAAATACATCCGATTTTCTCTCAACTGATTACTTTCACTTTAGACATAACCAACTCTGTTTATTTAAACTTTGTGTGTATTTGACAGTGCAGATGCAAAAGATAAAGTCCACTAATCGGAGGCTGTTTGACAGGCTTTTAGTGCGCGCGCGTGCTTCTGGTTAAGAACAGCACGCAAATGAAATGTTTAACCAGCAATGCTTTAAAGCACATGCAAATAATGAACTTTTGTGATTGCGAATAAGTGCAGTGTCCTGTGTGTGAGTGTAACATGTGATGCAAATGTACGTCAAGTTTTACAGTATTGAGACGGATGCGCCAGAACTGCAACTGATAGATTGCGCAATGTCAAAATCAAGCTGTCATTTAATTTGCTCTTGGGGGCCCCCTGGTGGCGGCGGGGCCCTAAGTAGCCGCTTATAGGGAGGGCCGGTACAGTGTGTTTCAGAATCAATCATTGTAAAAAGATCTTTTATGTCGTGATCACGAGAAAACAAGATAGAAAAAAATAATAATCCATGGCCGTTTAGGGCTTCCGTAAAAATCACAAAATTAAAATAAATAATAAGCAGACTAGATTTTAATAGGTAATCTGAGCTGAATAATTGGCCTACAGTAGGCTATATAAGCCTACATTTGATTTACCCCATAATAGTCCCTTTACAGTTAATATCCAACAACAAATATTTTAGAAAAATTTATATTTTAGTCAGAATTATTGTGTTCCTATTCTATTGCGTTCCATCTGTTTGGTGCACATGCGGAATTGAAATATTTGCATGACTGTCTAACATTTACAGATGGAGAATATACCTGTCAAATTTAAGTTATGCACTGAGGAAAACACCATGTGTCAAACACATAAAACAGCACAAAATATATGCTGTTTCCTATGGTGGATCGATTTGATCCATGATCGTCCTCTAGGGCTGCTTAGGAAAATTGTGCACGTGCGATTATCTTGACTAGGTAAACCTGGATCAAATTAGTGGGATTGCATGAACGTCAATGATCTTTAATGAAACTGCTTTAGCCACAACTCATTTGTTAAATTCATTCAAGTCAGGTGTTGGGGTTTAATCCTCACTTTTTAATGCGTTTTGGCCATTCATTTACATGACAACAGTGTTTTGGTTGCTTGAAAATGAATATCTTCATGAGAAGAATATCAAAGTGCAGTAAACTGTAATAAGCATGTGCATTTGGCAAAAAACAAATAACCAATAGTTTTTGAACCAGAATTTTGCTAGGGCCCATTAAGTGTCATTTACAATATACTGTAAGAATGTGTTTATGTACCTTTGCATATCTAGAAGATAAAGCCAGAAATGGCAGAATCAGTGCTAAGGGAAACACTGCCACTAGAATGAAGAGATCTGTGGAGAAACATACAGGGTTGTTGACATGTTCATGGGAAAAATACATTATTGTAATCATCATTGTTGAATAATGAGAAGCAAACCAAGCCTTTGACTTACATTGAAGTGTTTGGTGTGGTTGTTGAGGTGGTGGAAGTTCTTGTGTTTGGTGTGAAGGTTGAAGTGTTGATAAACTGATGGATGTATGGATGTGTGGTTTCTCTGTCCTGAGAGTAACTGTCAATGATAATATAACAATGCAAACAGCATGTCATCCTACAAGTTTACCTCATTCCTCTACATATTAAGATTCTTCATAAAATCAGTAATAATGATGATCAAAATAACATCAACAGAACAAAACTACCTTCAACATGAAGTCTGTAGGAGACTGTTTGTGACGAGACAGAACAAGAATAGTCTCCTTCGTCCTCTGCGGTCAGTGCTGATATGTGTAGAGAGAGATTTCCTGGAGATGTTTGATTCAACAGTTTGAGTCTGTTCTTGTGCCTCTCAGTCTTTTCATTTGGGTAAATTTCCTTAAAAGTGTTTCCTACATAATACCTCCATCGTATCTGTTCAGGTTTAGCCAGTAGTTCAGAGCATGAGCAGGGCAGAACCACATACTTTCCTGAATATCCAGTCACCGCATTCATTGCCTCTGTGTTCTGAACCAAATTACAGCCTAAAAAATATTAATACAAGAAAAAAGCCATGAATGAGCCACATTGTAGTAAGAACAAGTGAAACTCAAAGGTCAGTGAATGTACAATTTAAAGTCTGTCACTGGTTCTCCAAATTTCTTTATTTTCAAATAATAATTTTGTAAAAAGAACAATTAAATGTCTATTCCTGAGCTGTCAATCATGTCTAACAAGAGCGATTCATATTTCTAGAAGAAGCATAACTTACCCTTCACTGTTAAATGAATGAATGTATGTTGTTCAGTCATACACTCATAGTACCCTTGATCTTCCTTTCTGAGGTCAGAAATGAGAAGAGACAGATTTTGTGGAGAACTTTCATTAAACAGCACACGTCTGCCGCTGTACTCCTCATCCTCAAATACTGAAATCCATTGTCCACCGCCATCAAACAGCCATGTGAATGTGTTGACTGTCGACTGAGGATGAGCGCAGGAGCAGGGCAGCACCACTGATCCACCTGTGTATCCTGTTATTTCTATTTTCTGACGCTCATTTGAAAGAATACAGCCTGAAAACAAGAGAGCTTGTCAAAAACTTACAAATGGGCTTTACTGGAATATATAATAATCAGGAAAAAGCTGAGAAGAGCTTCAGGTTTGTGTTCATGAGCAGCACTTTATTGTGTTTATTAGATCTCACAGTAATTCTCTTCTTTGAACGAACTGGACATTTAATATCAACAACTTAATCTCTGAAGGATTTTTGATCAGAAACTTGTAGTTTAACACAATGTAAGTTATGTTCATGTAAATTAACTTGATTTTGAAAGTGTTGTGAGGGCCTTTATTCAAACCTTAGCAACTTTTAATGAACATAGAAAGACAATGTTGCTCAAATCTCATCACATTCAGTTTCTGTATGCAATACTTCACTATTAAAAAAAGTCACATTCCTGATTTATTATACAATCAAAATGTCTGTTTCATCCTTTAAGAATTCAAAGACCATTTCAGTTTGAATATCTCTGCAATTGACAAATTCACTCAACTTTCTGTATGTGTGAATAGACAGTCTTATCTTAGAAAAACTACAAAATACAATTTTCTTAAAAGATGTTTTATTTTTTAAAAATTGTTTTAAATAACTACAACTACATCACACTGATCTCACACCAGTTCCTCATAAATTAAAAGATAAATCAATAAAAGTCTGAACTTACCAGAACTAAATTGAATCATAAAGAAGAAAAGATATAAATGGTCCCTCATGACTGGTTCTCACTCACTAATGGCATGACTCTGTTTTGTGTCTTTTTTCTTTTTAAAGTTCCTGTTAGCTCTTTTCAGAAAGTACAACTTCCTGTTTCATGATACATCTCTAGCAGATCAGAAGCAGATCAGAAGCTCTTGCAAATCTCATATCTTTATATATTCTTACATTTGTGAGGTAATTTTGCACATGAAACCACAAACACCTTCACACACACAAATACACACAGTTGCTTCCTTAAAACACATCTATAGAAACAGAGCAACACGCGTCATAATCTGAAAACCATGCCCACCGGGGGGGAAACGATCCAACAGAACAATGTCTAAAAGCTGCTATGTGACGAGGTGTACAGCAAACAAGCTAAAAAAAGTTTATATAAGCTGTCAACCCCAAAAAACGAGCGTTTAAAGAGGACCTATTATGCCCCATTTTACAAGATGTAAAATAAGTCTCTGATGTCCCCCGAGTGTGTATGTGAAGTTTCAGCTCAAAATACCTCACAGATCATTTTTATAGCATGTTAAAATTGCCACTTTTAGTGGTTGAGCAAAAACGCTTTTGTCTCCTTAAAGGCTGGCTTTTACGGTTCGGTAGCTTATAAAAACTTTGCTGTACACCTTGTCACACAGCAGCTTTTAGACGTTGTTCTGATTTTTGTTATAAGTCAGAAATGACAAGGAGGCAGCCTCACGCAATACAAAGTCAATGGAGACAGTTGGATCGCAACAAAATGACTGTGATTCACTGAGGTGCATCTTCTGGCAACAAAGTACCGGTAATGTCTATATGACAATAGCTTTAAGATTAAATTCAAAGTCATGTGTTTAAAGTCGTGTTCAGTTAAACAGACAAAATGGTGCTATTCTTTGCAGATTTTCAACCCACTTTGTATTGTTACAATGTTGGTAATGTATGTAAATGAACAATGTTTACTCTTTCTCTGAGTTAGGCCACAGAGTTAGGCCTTTCTCTGGGTTAGATATCCATTTATTTTTCAGCAAAACTGTCATGCAAACCTTCATTTTAAAACACTTGCCAGTTTCACAGCTTAAGCCTAGTCCCAGACTAAAATGCATTTTTGAGCTGTTTTAAAGGGTTAGTTCACCCAAAAATGAAAAATCTGTCATTAATTACTCACCCTCATGCCGTTCTTAAGACCCTTAAGACTTTCATTCATCTTCAGAACACAAATGAAGATGTTTTTAATGAAATCTGAAATAATTCTGTCAATCCATAGACTGCCTTTGTATATGTATAGATTTGTTTCATGTCTTTTATTTTGTAGTTTGATTCATGTTGCTTGTTTGTGTCGTGCTTCCCTTGCTCCTCTTGCACTCCCTGGCTGCGTCCGAAAACTGTAAAATGCTGCCTTCTGAGGACACATTTCAAGGTAGGAAGGCATCAAGGCACGTCCGAATCCAATGTTAGCTTCACTTCCTGTTTCATGAAATACCTTTCTCAGATCGATTTTTGAAGGCAGCATAGATGTATCCTTAGCTGCCTTTGATATCCCACAATCCCGTGCTTTCCATTCTGTGACAGTTGAGCTAGAAAAATAAAGATGGCGTCCGAAAGTTGCGTTTGCTGCTCAGTTTGTGTATAAATGTACGATTTTGACCAACATATTTCAATTTTGATATAATTTCTATCGAGAAATTACTACTGTAATAATTAAATGTTTGTTTAGTTCTCACCAAAGCTCGCGCTATATTGCTGTAGATCATTAAACTGTTACGCTGCCTTAGTAGTCTGTCCGAAATCAGTTTCGTGAGGTGCCTTCATGTACAAACGCTCCCGTACAAGTCATTCTCTTATAAGACAGCGAGGCAGCAAGACAGCTACCTAGGTTTTCGGACGCAGCCCTTTAGTCAGAGTGTCAAGTCATGATTGGTTGATTATGGTCATGTGTTTCTGAGTTCTGTTTGTTCATTGGTTCCCTTGTTCCCTGTGTCACTTGCCAATTGGTTGTCTTAGTCATACGTTCCCTAAAGGTGCGTTCACGCGACCTCGTAATTCCTGTAGTTACGAGATTCTAGCTTGTAAAAAGCATTCACGTCCTCGTAGAGCTCGTAATTACAGCTTGTAAGCTGGGAGTTTTCTGAAAGCTCCCACATGTACCACGTTGCCTCTGTACCACCTGACCGCTGTAGATTCATAGGCGTTGATAGTGGTGCCTTGGAAACGCATAATTCTCATACATAAAGTCTTTCACGTGTCATTTCACTTACACAATTTGAATAAATGAGTCTGAATAAAATTTGGGGGGAGAAATAGGCAAGCTTTGGCATATATTATCAAAATAAATGAGTGTCATAGAATGAAGTATGAACTGGGAATAAATACAAACTGAATATATGTAAATATTTATTCGTATTATGGCATATTCTTTTGCTAAAAAGCAAATGACACTTAACATCTGCGCAAGGGTTCACGTTATGTGAATCAGAATAGAAGCAGTCACGTGGTTGTGTGCGAAAACGAAGCTTCGGACGTCACTGATCACGTGGTTATGGCAAAACGAATCAAGCTCCGATACAGTGCTTCACTGTAGGCTTGTTCGACTTGATGCAGCGCCGCAAAGACCGATCGGCGGCTGACTTGAACCCAGCTAACCAAAATACGTGACTGTTACGTAACTGCAACGTAATTTGGTGACCAAACTTTCGTCGTGGCGACGTAACTAGTTACGTTGTGGCAACCGGAAAAGTGAAATTCCCGGATACGTTGCCACAACGTAACTTTGTGACGTTGCCAGTTAGTAACTGCGACGTCGTGGCAACGTTGTGTATCAATAGTTGTGTGTTGGTAATCAGTTGGTAATTTTTATATTTATTTGTTTTTCTATGGGCGGACATGCAGTAGTTTAACCTAATTTATGTCCTCATTTGCCCAAATTAATTTAAAGGCTATTCCAACAGCTGTGAATGATGAATGCAGAGCTCAAAATGAATTAAATTCATTTATTTTGAAAAACACACAGAACATGATCAAAACTCCAAATAAAAATAATAAAATACACTCAAACTATAGATAAAAACATATAGCCTACAGCGAAACATAAAATAAAAGCATTCAAGACGTTTTGCACTCAGTATTATTAAAAACATATGCAATGCTAGCATAACATTTTGCTAACATATATTTCAGACGATCAAGGAAAGATACCATATAATCACAGAGGTAAAAATATTAACAAAAGTACTTAAAGTAGACTGTGGGTAATGTTACTTAACCAATCTGACGCAGTTGTTGAACTTTATTGCTATAAAACTGACGAAAAACACGGAGAAACGTCGACGCTGTCCTCTCCAGCAGCTTGAATGTTTTCCCGGTTGCCATGGCAACTCTAACAGCCACCAGCACTAACGTAAACATAACAATAAAAAAAGGTTTTGTGTCTTTCCAAAGTTAACTTTATACATTTTTATAAAAGCCATTTATTCGTTGTCACCTCGGAAAAATAAATTCTTCTCTCAGAAAAATTTACTTCACTCACTTGTCAACATACTGTGGGCGCGCGCGCACTCCATTTGTGGAGGCGCGCGCTGTATGTCACGTCACTATATAAAAAGCAGTTATCCATATTCTGACTTGGTGAAAAGAAACTATTTTTTTCTTAAGGGACATTTCAGTCTTGTGTCTGACGTTTAATTACACACTTTAAATGGCAAATTCTGTTAATAATAACATATAAAGAAGGTGTAAATGATGGTAATGAAATTACCAGCATATGACGTTGCTGTAACGTTGCCAGTAAGTCATGGAATGACCATTATATTACGAATAGAGGACGTATCTGGTACGTCCTTGGTAATCTTATAACGTTAGGAGATCGTACTGACGACGTTGTGATATGGTAATTTGATGGTAATAATATAGGTATACAACGTTGTAGTTACGTTACTAGTAAGTCATGGAATGACCATTATATTACGAATAGAGTACGTATCTGCAACGTCCTTGGTTTTCTTATAACGTTAGGAGATCGTACTGACGACGTTGTGATATGGTAATTTGATGGTAATAATATAGGTATACAACGTTGTAGTTACGTTACTAGTAAGTCATGGAATTACCAATATATTACGCAGGGTCGGCGCCACAGGGGGGCCCCAGGGGGCCTGGCCCAGCCACCTAGGTTACTGTGCCCCCTCACCTCTAGTCAGCACACCACCCTGCCTCGGAGCGCGATTTCAGCCGTTGAGACTCAGCAACAGGCACGGTGACGGTTCCACTGTGCCCTCTTATTCCTGACATATAATTATATATATTTAAAAAATATATATATTTTTTGTAAATTAATTTAGTTTTACTAGAATCAAATCAACTTTGCAACTTTGCATGAAAAACTCGTGACAGGCGATTAACTAAATTATGTCACTAGCAGCTTGTATGTAATTGGTTGAAATATGACTGTATACGTCATGACCTTAAGTATTCTTTTTTCAGTCAACTTCTACTCTTTATTCAATTCATAATAATCTGTATTCGTCTAAAACACCTAACGCGCTTGATCATTCAAGCAATCATGGATTTAAGGAAATGGTTTACCACCACCTCGACGACAACAGTGAAAACTGTCATGCCTAGCACTAGCACTAGCACCACCAGTGATGTCGACAGGCCAGTGACAGAGGCCCATCCGAGCGACGGTAGGCGAGCTAGCGTGACTGCTTCCAGTCATGATGATGATACTTGCCCAGATGATTTGGGAAAAGATGAGCCTTTGCAAATAAGACTAAATTCGTATCCCACACGCTTATTTGGCACCAGAACCAGATCATTTTTACACGCGTGGTTTCAGAAAAGAGATTGGCTCGAGTATTCGGTTAAAGCAGATGCGGCCTTCTGCTACCCTTGCAGAAAATTTAGCGCTAGAAGTGCTACGCAGATCAAGATCGGGCAGCCGCAGAGCGGGACTAGGCTTGACCCAGCTTTTACAACCAAAGGCTTCCGTGACTGGAAACACGCTGTGGAAACAAATAAAGGATTCAGCAGACATGAAATGTCCAAAGAACATTTGACTTGTTATAGTATGTGGAAAGAAAAAGTAAGCCGAATTGATAAAGGTAAAGAAATCTCGACGCTACTCTATGCAGAACAAATACAGAGAAATCGATACTACATGTCGTCTCTTATTGATGTTGTGGAGTTTCTGGTGTCCAACCAATTACCCTTGAGGGGTAAAATTGAGGCCTTTGATCATATGGATGAAGGTGGGAGTGGACTGTTCATGTCATTACTGGAATTCAGCATCAGGAAGGACCCCCAGTTGGCTGAAATTGTGAAAACAATTCCAAAAAATGCAACTTACACAAGCCATGAAATTCAAAATGAACTCGTTGCTGTAATGAGCAGCATTGTGACCGACGCAATAGTGAAAGAAATCGGCGATTCGTGGTTTACTGTGAAAGTAGACGGAACCAGGGACCCTACTGGAATGGAAAACATTTCTATTGTAATTCGCTACTTCAATGAAAAAACACTGGAAATTACAGAACGATTGCTTGTGATGACCATCGCAAATTCGGGTGATGCACAAACCATCACAAACATGATACTTTCAGAGCTGTCCAAGGCAGGCTTGAATGCGTCTAAGATTCTGAGTCAAGTGTACGATGGAGCCGCGGTGATGTCGGGGAAATATGGTGGAGTGCAGCAACTTCTGCAGGAAAAAGTTGGCCGGGAGATACCGTATGTACACTGTCTAAATCACCAGCTGCACTTAGTTGTTGTGCATGCGTTATCTGCTGAGAAAGCCATTCAAGATTTTTTCAGCATATGCAACGCGCTTTATAACTTTTGCCGTAAACCCACGGTTGCTCTGCAATATAGAGGTGACAGACTCAAACGTTTACTTGACCAGAGGTGGACAGGCCATCTGGCTACTGTTGCCGTCATCGTCAGTTCATTCGAGGACATTACATCAGTTCTTGAGCATGTCAGCTCTGCAAGGACTTATGGAGCTGAAGTTCGCATGGAGGCGGTTGGACTGTTAAGGGAAGTGTCAGATGAAAGCTTCATTTTCATCTGCCATTTCATTCACAAGGTAGGCCTAAGACATTTAGGCTATTTTAATTGTGTGTGTGTGTGTGTGTAAATATTATTTTATTTTATTAAATAACAAAATTCAACAAGTCAACTCAAAGTTTTCTTTAAAAAATGTAAAATAAAATTTGCATATAGGCTATTTTAATTTCAATCATTTAAAATTGATAAATCAATTCTCATTTCAATTCGATAGAATTTTATGAATTTTAAATGCACGAATGGACTAAATACTTTTTTAGTTTTTAAAAGCCTTTTCAAGATTTATGCGCTTCAATTAATAGTACAATTCCATCAAAATTAATTGAATAATGCTTACATATGAATCAAGAATTTAAAATGAGAAGCACACTAGAGCTTAATAAAATATTTTGTATAAATCTTAAATTATAGCCTACATTTAAACTTTTTATTTTATTTATTTTAAAACTATTTTAATTTATGAATACGACTCCCATAAACTAAATGGTCCATTCCCTTTTTGCTTAATCTAAAAATGCTTTATAATGCTCAAGTTTTTACTAATTATTTCATAATATGAATAATGTGTAAGGATTATTCAATTCAATTTGATAACATTTTACTATAGCCATAATCGACATCTTTAAACTTGAAAAGGGATTTTTTCAGTTAAAACAGTTCGACTAAAGATAGTCGTAATATGGGTTTAAATAGCCTGATTTTTAGCATTACTTTTGAGATCCTTCAATGTTCAATTTCAGTTAACACAACCTTTAATTAAATCGTTGCCATAGGTTCTTTTGTTGCTCAATCCTGCCAATATCATTCTGCAAGGAGAGGATACAGACCTTTTAACTGGGATGAAACTTGTATCTTCAGCTGCCGAATGTGTGCGCAATCTCCGCAGCGAAGATGAATTCTGCATTCTCTGTGACACAGTTACAGCGAGCACAAAAGATACACCTGTCTCAGCAAAACGGAGGCGACAGGTAAACAAGAACCTGACTGAATATGTAGTTGAAGAAACAACTGGAGCCAACATCATTGATAAAGTGGAGCTACGCAGGCTGTACTTCAGTGCTTTGGATCATATTCTAGGTGAAATTGAGGTGCGTTTCAGTGAACGTAATTCAAAGTTTGCCGCAGCACTTGCCGCTCTTGACCCAGAAAATGAGACCTTTTTGGATGTAAAGTCCATAAAGCCCATCATGGATTTAACTAATTCTACCATTGTGGAAACGGAGTGCATTGTTGCAAAGCAATATATCTCCAGAATCAAAGAGGAGGAAAGCCAGCAGATGATGACTACTAGAAGACTTCTCTCTGAACATCACAAAGTTCTCGAAGCAATGCCTAGTGTTTTGTCCGCACTTAAACTCGCTGTCACATTCGGGGCCTCTACCGCTATGTGTGAGAACTCGTTTTCTGTGCTCAAGAACGTTTTCACGGACAACAGACGAGCAATGAACCACACACGTAAGTCTCAGCTCGTGCAACTTGCGTTTGAGCGGGACCTTACAAAGAAAATGCGCAACGAATGGAAAGACCTCGTTCTGAGAAAGTTTAACTCCTCCACTCGTCGACTGCAGCTTTTCTAAAGGTAAGATGTGTTTTTTGCTTTTTTGTCTGATATTGATTATAGCCAGTGCTGGTCCGTTTATTATTTATGAGACTGCTGTAGGCAGCGTTCGTGCTCTGTATCGTTGCGTCTGGTAGCCTAAATGGTGACTTGATGGTTGTTGTTTCAATTAAAAGTGGGTGTATTGTGGAGGTATGCCCCCCCAGTGACACAACGAGGCCCCCTCGTTCCGTATGTCCTGGCGCCGACCCTGATATTACGAATACAGTACGTATCTGGAACGTCCTTGGTAATCTTATCCCACATGGAAAAAACCTATATAAACATATATGTTTCAATATAGGTTTTGATATAGGTTTTTAATATATGTGACATATATAAAATTGGCCGTTTTCCTATATTATATGTACATATATGTACACATATATACACACATATATGTACACATATATATACACACATATATGTACACATATATGTACACATTATATATATATATATATATATATATATATTATATGTTACATATATTTTGTTATACATTTCCTTCTTTTCCACTATCTTCATACTAGAAAGAATTGACCTTGTAAATGTTTCTGGAAAACGTGTAGATATCATAGTTAATATATCATGTTAATATATTGCCATAGTTAAATTCCATAACATGCCAATTACATGTGATACCAATTTCACGTGTTCGCACATACACAAGTTCTTGCATAATTTTTTTCGTTAATTCTTAGTTTTTGCCTTGATAATAGAAAATATGAGCTAGGCATCATGTATGACAGTCAAAAATGAGATATGAGCTACAAAATGACCAGATCCTGCCATTAGCTATATAGAAGACATATCTTGTATGTATAGGGCTTATATGTGGATATGAAGAAGCAATACAGGAGACCTATATTTCCTGTATATGCATAGCCTGACTTCGTCACACTCATATTCTAGGCAGAATGTGAGTCTGATACTGCTCCAATGCACTTGAATTATGGGGCGTGTCTTAACCGAACCAGTAAAAAAAAAAAAAAACTGCACTCAATTGGATAGACCTACAACCAATCAGAGCAACGCAGTAAGTGACGTATGTTGAACTTGTACTTAAACTTTTGCCGAATCCCGTTGGAAGGATGGCAAACACTGATTGCGGTTCTTTGTTCGTGTTTTAAAATTAATGCGCTGTCGATTTCTTATATATGCACCTCAATTTTGCCTATATGTGGCATATATACGCATATATGCAGCATATATATTATGGTTAATTGGTGAATTATCTGCTCAGGCCTCATTAGGTTACCCACCTGCCTAAAAAAACACCCTTAAACATTTACCATGATTTCTATTGTTGCAATTTGAAGAATAGAGTACGAGTCATTTATGTTCTTTCAAATAATCCCTTTATTTCAAAGCACGTGGAAACAAATTACACAAAATGTTTTTAATTATAACAAAAATAAATGGCCTGATGTCAGCTGCCACTCTACCATTAACCATAACAATAGGGAACAATGGAAAAGGTAACGGACAAAGTTTTCTAGTGTATGTGTGAGGCATATTTGTAATGAGGCGTGCATGTAATGTATGACTTTCAAATTCTGGTAAGAGGGAGAGTGTCCAGAGGATGAGGTTGGGAGTTATGAGGAGGTTACTGTGGTTGACTGAGGGGTCGAAGCCACCAATACTGGGAATGTTGTAGGAGGTAAAGGAGTTACTGGTGGGCGAAGGGGTGCTGAGCCTCGTGTGCACAGGCATGGTGCTCAGCTGACTCTGGCACTCTCAAAACATTGGACGGGACGATTACAATACTGGAATTGTATTTTCCCTTTCCTACCAGCATTGCTTTTGCAGAGGTTTCTCCTTTCCAAAAGATACTTCTGTTTGTGAGCTTTCCATTTGGAGCGTAATATTTTCCATGGCTTCTGGAAGCCCTTCTCCCTCATATCTGCTTTGAGGTCTTAATAAATTGTGCCATTTCTTTGTTGTTTATAATCCAGTATTATCATAATTATTTTCTCTTTTATGAGTTTAAGATAGAACTCTGTCTTGTCTTCCATCCAAACTTACCGCACCCTCTTTAAAGGAGGATCATGTGATTTTTTTTTTTTTAGTACACCAATATTCCTATGGGGTTGGATTTGCAGAATGATTGATATTGAACTGTCAGGTTGTATTTAACTAGTTGATATTTGAACTCTCTCTAACCGACTGATCTGTTGAACACGTGAGAAAAATTGATAATTTATAATCAGGAAGAATATAATATGACAAACAATAATAACCATTATTAGTGCAGAGTTCGGTAGCCACTCTCTCTCTTTCTCTCTCTCTCACACACACACGCACACGCACACACACACAGCCAGCCATCCCATCCCCATGCACAAACAGTCTCAGATTTCACACCTCTGGCTGCAAGAAAAGAGAGAGCAAAATCAATGATCTATAAAATAGTTTAAATGATTAAAATTAAACTGTGATCACAAGCGAAATAAAACAATGCAAAAGATTTATAGTTTTACCTAAATGTGTATAAAAACTTCTTACATTTTTCTAGTGGAAAAAGAGACTTCCTATTAGTGTTGCACGATATACCGGTACTAGAAAGCAGGGCTTGACATTAACTTTTTAGCTCACCAGCCACTGTGGCTAGTTGTTTTTCAAAGTTACTAGCCACTCAGCATTTTTACTGGCCAAAATTTTGATGTTGGTAAATTACATTTTATATGATTAAAGTTGACTTTGTTATGCTTAAATTACTTTATTTTGAGTCATTTTACTTGATTTAGAAGATTTAAAACCCTTTCAAACTTTTAAATGCAGATTGACCACCCAAATCAAGACTACATTGTATATCAGCTGGTATGTACAGGTGGGCAAGAGGTGGACAGTATGAACATGGGCTAATATGAGATAAGTTATTTGTGTTAGGCTATATGAAAGAACAAAGAAGCAAATTACAAAAACAATAGTAAAATATAGCTGCAAGCAGCAATTCGGGGCCAAGCCCCAGAAGGGGCAGTAGCGCAATACGGAGCAGGTAGAGCAAAAACAGCAGAAATTGAATGTACATGCAAAACAGCTGGTTCAGAAGGACAGGTGGAAATGAAATGAAAATCAATAGAAGTTCAGATGAGAATGAACACAGAATGAACTAAAAACACTTGTATCTAATTCAAGAGGAATAAAGATTAGTACAATGCTTATTTGGATAAAAAAGGAATCAAAATGACTCATTACACACAATTGCATAATGACCACCCAACACGGGATTCGAACCCACAACCTCCAGGTCCAGTGTCCATTGCGCATGTCATTGCACCACTGTGCAGGTGACTGTTGACACAACTGCCGAAGTTCACTAGTTTATGTGAAAATGGACTCAAAAAGAAGAATTTTTATGAAACTGCACTGAATGTTATATTTAATAACTTTACTTTAGATCATTCTGCAGCTCATCATGCTGTAGCGCAATACAGAGCAGGAAGAAGAAAAACAGCAGAAAATGAACAAACATGAAACACCTGGTTCAGAATTATGGGCGAGAATGAACTCAGAAAGTACAGAAGCTTAGATGAAAATGAACACAGCATGAAACAAAAAGCATTTATTTCTAATCTAGAGGCAATAACGGAATCAAAACACACAATTTCATAAAACCACTCCACCCGAGATTCGAACCCACTATCTTTAGGTACAGGGCTCGTCAGGTACCTGGCTTTACACATTGAGCTACATTATGACACATGTTCAACATGTTGTGGAAGAGAACTTTTAGTGTAACAAAGAATTTACAAAAAAAACATTTCTTAGCATGCTAACCATATTAGCATGCCAAGCTAACTTAATGCTAATGAAGCTCATGGTTAACTTGATAGCTGAAGAGCCACATTAAAAAGAATGACAACTGGTTAGCATGCTAAGCAATTAGCATGCTAAGCTAACTAGCATAAGATAACAATCACAAGGAAGGTCACATTCAGAGACAAATATCTCGGGAACGGTAGCGAATATCAAAAATCCGTTCAGTCATTTCTATGCGGCTCGGTCCAAAGATCTTCTGAGCTGATTGTGGACAAAATAGGACAAAATTTGTGGGAGGAGTAGCGAAAAAACTGTTTTTCATTTATTTCAATATGGCAGACAGGTACATTTAAGGAAAATGACAAATGACACATCGTTGGAATTGGCATTAGCCAGGGAATAAAATGACATAAAGTATACACGTTTTGGAAAGTGTTTTCAAAAGTTATAAGCATTTTTGCAAAAAACATTATATCTGTGGAACAGTAGGTGGCGCTGTGTTGAAACTTCTCAGGTACCTTCGGGACCTACTAAAGGTCATACATACTAATTTTTGTGAAGATATGTCAAATAGTTTAAAAGATATTGAAATTTATGACAAAATTCAAAATGGCGGACATGCTTTTCATCCGATGTTGACAAATTCAATATCCCCGGATTCGGCATGGCCCAAGGAATCCATAGACACCAAGATCTTGATTTTCTAATAAAGTGTTCAAAAGTTATTGGCCAAAATATCCATTTTACAGATCTCATGACCTGTAGGTGGCGCTGTTCCCAAATTCGGCAAGGAACCTCAGATCATGGTCTTGATCAAGTGTACGAATTTTTGTTTTGATCGCTCAAAGTTTGGCTGAGATACAGCCTCTATAGCAATTTTGGGTAAACCTCATTAACTTCGTGACATCATAACTTTTGAACAAAGATGAATAAAAAAAAATCTGCTCAGTCATTTCTGTGCGGCTCAGACCAAAGATCACCTGATCAAAGTCTGGACAAAATTGGACAAATTTTGAAGGAGGAGTAGCGAAAAAACGGACTACTGTACTTTTCAAAATGGCCGCTACTGTAATGGGTGGAGACTTAATGTAAGAATTTGAATAGAATCAGCATGAAGAGACAAATCAGATGTACTAAATTGTATTTTTCTAGAGCAAATGGTTCAAAAGTTATAACCTTTAGAATGTTGAATTTTTGAACTGGTGGTGGCGCTATAGAGTTGGTCCTTGAGACTCCAAAATTGGTCAGATTTCTAGACATGACCATCACTACAAGTGTGCCAAATTTCATCATTTTCTCATGTTCCGTTGATAGGGCTGCCATAGACTCCCATTCGGGAGGAAGAATAATAATAATAAAAGGGAAAACGTACAATTACAATAGGGGCTACAGCCCCTTTGGGGCTTGGCCCCTAAT